>NC_072025.1:15300941-15510941 GCF_027791375.1 Indicator indicator
ACAGAGAAAATCCCCCCCCTGGCACCATGAGTCCAGCAGCTGATAGTCCTGACACTGAAAACTGCAGTGCAGCCAGGGTCTTGCTTTAACTGTAAAGGTTTTAACAAAAATAGTTAATAACCAAATGCAGAAGAGAGACTTTAGTGCAATACAGGTGGAAAGAGGTTTGCGGGATCAGGATCAGCTCAACTGTGGTGCTCTCGCACAAAGCAAAAATGAGTGGAGGGTCTGGGAAGGCAGAAGGAAGCTCTTAAGCATGAAACATCATGACCTCATGGAAAGCAATGATGAGGCAACACGCACATAGCCAAAATTTCCTTCCATGAGGACTCAATCATGTCATGAGTTCAGAGGAAGAGGCAGGGTGGTCTCCAAATGCAGCCCACAAGACCTTATTCTCTTAAGAGGACTCACCAAAGGAAAACATCATGTCACATTTGTCCCTTGTCCTACCAAAGAGCCAAAGCTCTATCCAGCCATCAACTTGTGTCACTGGGGATCTGCAGATCACATTTCCCCTTCCCACCACATAGATTCATAGAACCACAGAACTGTTGAGGTTTGGAGAGACCTCAGAGATCATCAAGTCCAACCACTCACGTAAAGCTCACAATTCCACCACCACTACTGCTAAGCCACTACCACTAAACCACATCCCTCAGCACCACATCCACAGGGCTTCTAAATCCCTCCAGGGATGGTGACTCCACCACCTCCCTGGGCAGCCTGTTCCAGTGCCTGAGAACCTCTTCTGGGAAGAAATTTTTCCTAATATCCAACCTGAAGCTCCCTTGGCACAAGGGATGTGACAGTAAGTTAATGTAATTAAAACCCCATGTTAATTCATCAAGATCCTGAAATCCTTCCACAAACAAAATGGGAAAAAAAAAAAGAAAAGAAGAAAAACCTTAAAAGAAGAAAAGCAAATTTGGGATCAGCCTATAAAGGAAGGGAAAGGTTGGAGACAAGCTGCAGCCACACAAGCACCTCATGAAACAATTACTCTCTGTCCTAAAACAATTGACACAAATATTTGCTATGAATTCCAGCAGTTTTGTTTTTTTCATCATGAAAAAAAAGTGACAATCCTGGATTTAAAAAAAAAAAAAAATCTCACTTCACAAAATACCTCATCTTGAAGAGTGGGGAGAAAAGCCACCCAATCAGTAAATTAGCCTTTTTGTTTCATAAACTGCTTCAGTTAATGGGTTAAATGTATTTTTTTGAGGGGGGGGAGTGGAAAACAAATGTGCATAAATAATGTTCTGCACCATCTGCTTGTGATTAATATTACTCTTTAGAAGTGAAAGAATTTAAACAAGAGCCAAAAGGGGTCATTATGCTCCCATTACCAGTGCTTGCTTAATACAAATGATTTCTATGAAGCATCATTACAGAGGAAGAACAAGTCCTCTTTATGATAGATAGATTCCTAAGTCCTTTCACCTCTCTGCAAGCTCTCCAAGCTCTCATGTACCACTAAATACAACTGTCAGAGGTCCAGTGTTTGAAACACCAAACATTTCACTCATCATCTTTTATTGAAAAGCAAAAAGATTAATGATTGGGGGGTGAGGGGGGTGGGAAAGAGAGAGAATCAATAACCAACACGTATTTAAAAGCTGTCTCTTGACTTTTTGTCTTTTAAATCCATAAACCCACCACACGTCAGGTTCAAGGGAGAAAAAGAGATATGAAAGCAGAGTTTGAGCTGAAGATAGCTCACAGAACATTGCTGCTAGCAAAGCGAAGCTGCTGGAAGAATGAAAATAATGAAAATAATCCCTGCTGTAATGGCCTATCAGCATGATTTTTGGGCAAATTGTGATTTATTTGTTTTTAAACAAGTATTAATGGTCCATAAGTATGCATCTGTGTAGTGAACTACACAGATTTGTAAGGACGCACACACAGAGCCCAGGATTTTTGTTTGTGATTTACTGTATGTGGCACCAACACTGATTATTTCTCACAAAGCTAAAAATAAAGAAAAAGAAGGGGGAAAAGTCAAACAGACTGCTCTGGGCATCATTGGTGAAATCCTCATCAAACCAGTTACTGCTGAAATCCTAGAATTCCAGAATGGTAGGGGTTGGAAGGAAACTCTGAACATCATAGAATTATTAAGGTTAGAAAAGACCTCTAAGAACCTCAAGTCCAACCTTCTACCCAACACCTCCATGACCACTAGGCCATGTCACCAAGTGCCACGTCCACAACTTTCTTGAATGTCTCCAGGGTGACTCCACCACCTCCCTTGGCAGCCTGTTCCAGTGTCTGACCACTCTTGCAGCAAAAAAAAAAAAATCTTCCTAATATCCAACCTAAACCTCCCCTGGCACAGCTCGAGGCCATAAAGGTCAACTAGTTGGGATCTGGTCTTGTTTGTACTTCACTAGTGCCTGTCCTATCAACCAGTACTCCTCAGCTCCAGCTTAGGTCAAGAAAAAAAAAGTGGATTTGATCCTTCTATTGGAATATTCTGGGGAAAAAAAGACAGTCTGAGGAACACACAAGTCTCCCTTCTCCCATAGAGAGCCATGCAACCAACAGGCAGTCCAGGAAGATCACAGATTCACACCGAATCCCAGCATGGTGGGGGTTGGAAGAGACCTCTGGAAATCATTTAGTCCAAGCAGGGTCACCCAGAGCAGGTTGCACAGGAAAGTATCCAAGCAAGTTCTGAAAGTCTTCAGAGAAGGAGACTTCATGATCTCTTCAGACAGCCTGGTCCAGGCCTCCAGCACTCTTAAAGGGAAGCAGTTTTCCCTGACATTTAACTTAGTCTCCTGAGTTCTATTTCATGCCCATTGCCTCTCGTCCTGTCACTGGGCACCACTGAAAAGAGCCTAGCCCCATCCTCTTGACCTCCACCCTTCAGATACTTATGTGCATTGGTAAGATTCCCTCTCAGTTTACTCCAGGCTAAAGAACCCCAACGTTTCACCATAGTTACTCTAAATATGTGGCTGTCACACACTGGTTGGGGTTGAAAGGGACCTTTAAAGGTCATCTAGTCCAACCCTACCACAGTCACAGGGACATCTGCAACAGTTCAGAGCAGGTTACTCAGAGCTCCAAACAACCTGACCTAGAACGGTTCCAAGCATGAGGCATCTCCCACCTCTTTGGACAACCTGGACCAGTGTCTCCCCACCCCTCAATGTCAAAAATTTCTCCCTTCCATGTAGTCCAAATCTCCCTCTTTTAGCTTAAAACCATCATCCCTTGTCCAGCTCATTGATCTGCTCAACATCAAGCGTAACACAGAGTTCCAGACTGGTGAGGGTTGGAAGGGACCCCGGAGGGCACCTAGTCCAACTCCCCCTTGCTAAAAAGCAAACCAGAGAACACTTCCAAACCTCTGACACAAACGTAAAAACTAGTCAGAAGCCAAGGAGCCCAAGGTGTGCAATCCATAGTGGCCCCCAGTATAGACAGATACAGATCAGCCCAATGAAACCCCAGTGGGTGACATTGATTTCATACATTTCCTTTAATAAGGAGGTGTGAACAGAGAAGAAGACACCAGATAAAATGCATAGGGTCTATACTTATTCTTGAACTTAACAGATTTTTTTTTTTTGGTTTGTCTTTATACAAACTTTGACTTTGTACATGATTAGGCTTGTTTAATTGCTAATTCTGTTTTAAATCTAAGTTAATTTCTCATTACCCTTCCATTTCTACTTCTTATCCTCTGGGGAAAAGAGCACACTTATCATTGGGACATTCTCACATCTTCCAAAGGAGTGGGGTAGGTGTTAATCTTATGTTTATGTTTGATGTGGGTGTGATGGCTACGACTACAGCTTTGGGTTTATTAATATGCACGGCTATCACCTCATTAGTTGCGAGGTTTGTTTTGAAGTTAAGCTGTAATATTTGCTGCAATGTCTGATCTGGAATAAAAGACTTGCTCATTGTTTGTTTCCTTTGCTTTAATCCAGGCTCTAGTCACAAAACTCTCGTTGCTGCACTGCCTCACACAGCTCCCTCACCACTGCTGCTTCTTCACCTTCCTTAGTGGAAATTCTTGACTTCTTAGCCTACACCAGCTCCCTGCACCGTTTGCTCTATACAAAACAGCAAGGAAGTCAGGGTTAAATTCTCTTTCCTTTGCCTCTGATGCATTCAAACCAGCAGACAGCTGAAGGAGATGACTTTGAGAAACAGGCATCTTCCTTGCACTGCATTATTCTGCATCTGTGTTGAAGGTATAGAAGCACACACACATCTTTCCTTTCTTAAAAATGGGGACAGAGGGATGCTGAAAACCAGCCCCCTGAGGAAACTCTGCTGAACCCTGGAATGCTAGTTAGCAACCTTGGGATGCTAGTTAGCAATCCATGGAATACTAGTTTTCAGCTTATAGAATGCTAGTTATCAAACTCTGGAATTCTAGTTATCAATACCTGAAATGCTAGTTAGCAAACCCCTGGAATGCAAGTTATCAACCCCTAGAATGCTACTTTTCAAGCCCTGGAATGACAGAGGTCCCCTCCATAGCTTTCCGCAGTGCTGTTCTCACCTTGGTCAATCCAGACCAAGGCCAGCAAAAAAAGCTGAAGTGTGATGAAAAATCAGTTTCTGCGTTTTTCTTTAGACCACAGCAAGAACCCTCAATAATTCATCAAGAGCTCTGAGCTGCTCTTCAATCAAGGCAATGAAGCCCATGGAGAAAGGGAGACTGTGTTTTACTGGCAAAGCAAAAATCAGACCCAGGTTCTAAATTTAACAGCAGCAGCAGAAGAAAATGTTACAGTATTTATGTCTGGCCACAATGCTGTCCCCAAATCACATTCAGTAGGTGATCAGAATCTTTAATGTAAAAATTAAAAATGAAAACTAAAATCCCCAAACCTGCTTTTTCTTTTTGGGATGCTACAAAAAAGCATGGCACAGGCTGTGTGTGAGGTGATATCCAGCCAGAGAAGTTCCAGCTGCTTTTTCTTTTGGATTTATTCTGTTAACTGCTAGGGCAGCTACGAACTGTTCATCCTCTTGCTGTGAGTGGATGGAGCTGCTAAATCTCTCTATCTGGCAGCATTCAGGGTAGTAGGGAAAATGTTTAAACCATCATCAGAAACAGAGCCTCCTTGGTAACCTGTGTCTGTGCTGGGCTTGACACGGACTCTGGGTTATTTCTGCTCCTTCAGTCCAGCCACAGCCAAGAGTCAAATACACCAGCAAGCCTTAGCACTTCACTCACCCTCTAAGCAGGGGTAACAAACCCAGGTCCTTGATTTCTACTCATCTTCTGGCCACAGCTGGCTCTCTCCCACCCAGGATTGAGCCTCTGCTCTCAAGTCAGCAATCTCCCAACAAGGAGATGCTGTGAGACCAAAGAGGAAATGAAACTGGTGCCCTGTTGCACAGGACTTAACAAAAGGTAGGATCAAATGTCCTCCACTACAAATTCTCGCCAAAAGCCTGAGGACAGGCTGAGCCTAAGCTCCAAGGAGGGACAGGACCTCAATATATATTGGTAATTAGTGTTTCCCATCAGTTTGTTCTCCTCACTCAGCACACAGATCTCTGAAGAACTCTCCAGACTCTCCTTGCACAGATCACACCGGGACACTGGGTGCCTCATCCAGGTATAGTGCCTGTGTACTTGGCACTGGTGAGGTCACACCTTCACTACTGGGTTCACTTTGGGGCTCCTCATTACAAGAAATGCCAACACCTGCTGGAAGAGGTCCAGAGAAGGGCAGCAAAGATGATGAAGGGTTTAGAGCAGAAGTCCTGTGAGGAGTGGCTGAGGGAGCTGGGGTTGTTTAGTCTGGAGAAAAGGAGGCTGAGGAGAGACCTCACTGCTCTCTACAACTTCCTGAAAGCAGGTTGGAACCAGGCAGGAGTTGGTCTCTTCTCCGGAGGAACAAGTGATAGGACAAGAGGCAATGGCCTGAAATTGTGCCAGGGGAGGTTTAGGTTGGATATTAGGTGAAATTTCTTTCCTGCAAGAGTGGTCAGACATTGGAACAGGCTGCCCAGGGAGAGGGAGTAGTCATCATTCCTGGAGGTGTTCAAGACACATGTGGCCATGGCACTTAGGGGCATGGCTTAATGGCCATGGTGGGGTTGGGTTGACAGTTGGACTCCATGATCTTGGAGGTCTCTTCCAACTGAAGCAATTCTATGATTCTATCACCTTGCCCAGAGCCTCATGGGTACTTCAGCCACTCCTAGGTGGTTTGCAACTTAACATATTCTACGTGTGTCTCTCCATGTTACACTTCTCTTTCAATCACAACTGATGTCGGTTACGGCACGCCCCCACTGTGCAGGCGGGCTGAGGAGCAGATGGGTTAAATTAAACAGGATTGTTAGCAACATTAGGAACTAGAGCAGTTACATTCAGACACTTTAGAAACATTATAAATGTAATGAGTTCCTTTTTCTCCTTTTCTTTTTTTTTCTGGGGAGGTGGGGGGGGGGGAGGTGGGTGATGGTGCTGGTGTCAGGGGGAAGGGCTTCTTTGTTCTTTAAACAGCATTTTCCACTCCTTCCAGAACTGAGTTTGGTTTTGAAAGCTTTGGTGTATCTGAATTAAGCTACCACAGCAGATCATTCTTAAACCAAATATAACAATATTAAACAGCAAGAAATAAATACAGTAGTTTAAAATACTACAGGTCTTTCAGGATGGAAAATAAACAGCAAAAGAAACTCCAAAATGGCTTATGTCCCAGCATGTTTAATGTTTAATTACTCATGACCACATCAGAGGACAGCAGGTCACTATTTTAGAGGTCTGAGACTCTCCCAATGCTCATGGCTGCCATGTGAGAGTTCTGAAGTACATAAGAAAATTCTTTATCTATCTTCTTTTCAGCACTAGTCAAACATCTGATTTTTTCTCTGCTTTATTTTCTACCTTGATGATTTTTCTACTGGGCACCTGTTTGTAACCCTGAGCATCTAAATCTTAATAAAATTAATTTCTCTCTTTTGTCTTTTTCTTCTAGGGGAGGAGAGAGGGTAATAAAAGAGAACAGCAGTAAAAATATTTTATCAGACAATCTGCAAGGCTAATGAGTACGATTCACTCTGCATTACTCCACTGGAATCAAACCAGATGTTAGGATGGTCTGCTGTCTCTCTAGAAAGTGTTGTTAAAATAAATTCATAGGATATTTCATTGGAAAACAGAAAGCATCTGTTACTCACCCCTGTGTAAAATCTTTAGACTCCATAAATAGGTAAGGCCTTTCACAACCTGAAGGGAAAAGAAAGCAACAACAGATATTAAAGACTCCTGGTAAGAAATTCTGCACACCTCAGCTTGGGCCTAGTCATTAAGGACATGAGTTCCAATGAAGAATGGGAAAGAGGAGACAAATCACTCTTTCCACAGGGGTCCAGATAACCCCTGCTGTCAACCAGACTACCTGGCAACAGGTTCTTTTAGAACACACAAATAAGCTTCTTCCAAGGATGAGCTTATGCTGAATCCCTTTAGGCACTGCAATGTATTTTTAATGCATTTATCTTTGCTGGGGAGTAAAAAAATCATGTAGGGAATAAAAGCCATGTGTAATGATTTGTCTTCTTGCAACAAAAGCCACCCTGTGAAATGAATGCCCAGAAAATAAAATCCTAAACAGACTCTTCCACTTCATCCTCTCTTTCTCTGTTTTTCCATTTGGTGCAGCTGTACCTTTCCCTCCTTTACTTCCCATGCTTTTATTTACACAATGCAAATGCTGAACATTCTAGTGGTCATGGTGGTGTTAGCAGAAAGTTGGACTTCATGATCTTAGAAGTCTTTTCTAACTTTAATGATTCTTTGATTCTTGAGCTGTACAAGTTGTCTCATTAACTCATCCTAGATCAAACTAAAGTCTTACTGTACCCCATAGTATCAGAAAGTATCATTGTGACTTCTAAAAAGATAAGAGCTGTGGCAGACTTCGGTGTGCTACTCCAGAATTTGCTCCTTCCAGTGCCTAAGCTTCTGCTGGCACAATTTCAAGCCATTTCCTCTCATTCTATCACCTCATACTAGGGAAAAGAGACTGACCCCCAAACATAACAAGTCCTGCAGTCAATGCCCCAAGAAAGCAGTTGGGTGGTTCAAGTTGCTCTCTCTGCAGGTTTGGTTTCTGTAAGGTACTTAAACTCCAAAACTTGCATTTTTTTTATACTGCATTCCCTCACCTAGATTTACTACTTCCAGTAGCCCACAGAACTAACAAACACTGTAACCAAAACATCAGGTTGAGGTTGAATAGGTTGTCCAGAAATGTGGTTGAGGTCCCATTCCTGGAGGCATTCAAGGTCAAACTCGGTGTTACCTGAGCAACCTGATCTAGTTGATGTCCCTGCTGACTGCAGGGGGGTTGAACAAGATGACCTTCGAGGGACAAAGCCAACCTGATGCATGCTGTGATTATGAATTGAGATGATCAATCAGTGTAACCTGTATCTCTTCTGTAAAGCACATAATTTCAGAATCATAGAATGGTTTGAGTTGCAAGGGACCTTAAAAACCATCTTGTTCCAACCCCATTGCCATAGGCAGGGACACTTCCTACTAGATCAGGTTCCTCATAAGCCCCATCCAGTGATTCTAGATCCCCAGTAAACTGCTGTAGGTGGTAAATCCTCCGTGTTAAACTCATACAGCAACTATCTCATGGTCTCAGATGGTAATTACCTGCTCCAAAAAGCCTTAGCCCAATTCTGCATGCCCAGCAGTGTGGCCTTGCTCATGTTAGCCTTTCAAAAAGCAGCCCAGGCAAATTCTACTTACACAGCATTTTGACAGATGAATAATAATAATAAAAAAGTATTGATGCAAAAATAAATAAAGGGGGTGCAATATTTCAGGCTCCTTCTGATGGTGAAGGTGACTTGAGACTAGTAAGCTTCTTTGATTATTAAACATCTATTTAGCCTGTTTAAAAATTTTTAAAACCAATAGAAGATATTTTAAGCATGTACAATAGAAAAAAGGAAATATTTCCTATGGGGGGGGGGGGGGGAAAATCAACATCTGTGAGTGATTCAACATCTTTACTGTGGAAATTGTGCTGGAGAAGAAGTTATAATAGACATGGTATTAAACTAACTCTCACATCCAGATTCCCTCAGTGTACACAGGAATGAAAAGAGTTTTTCCCTTTATCCTGGGCTGCAAACATGCGCAGAGGAGACGCTCAGATGGACTCATCCTGCTGTAAAGTGCTGTTATCCACTTCCCTTACATTTGCCTATTAGGGAAGGACTCAAGTATTAAATACTATTCTAAAATGGTGCTGAAGGAGAGTATCTTTTGATTGAACATCTAGCAGGAATTATTGGTATTCAGTAAAGTAGGTTTTACAACAATGACTTGACAAAGCCTTGACACAAAAAGTACTTCTACCTGCTGTCAATCACTCACTCTCTTGACAGTTCAAGTGCACATCCTTTCAGGGAGAACTTCAATCAACATTAGCACTCAAAATACAGTGCACAATGTCACTGCTTCAGAAATTGAAGTGAAAATAAATGTGTGAAGTGGCAAGCAAAGGTAGAAGAGATTTTACATGGGCAGACCCAAATAAGCACACACCAGTGTGGAAACAGGAGTCACCACAGGATCATTTTAAGGTTCCAAAGATATTGTTTTCCTTTGGAAAAAACACACCAGCCCTTCACACAAAGAACACAAGGAAGAAGAGAGATTTCTCCTTCTTACTGACACTGCCTCATAGAGGCAACCAGGATAAATTTTAAAACAAAACCAAAGAGCCCACAGCTTCTTAGAGAGCCAAGTCTCAGCAAAATCTACTTTTCTCTTACCACTTTATCCTGCCCTTAAATAAAGTGTTTCTCCCTAAGGCCTGGAAAATGCTCTCACTGAATGGTAAGGATTGCAAGGGACCTCTGGAGATTGAATCTAACCCACTGCCAAGCCAGGTTCATCTAGAGAGGTCACATAGGAACACATCCAGAAGGGTTTTGCATGTCTCCAAAGATGGACACTCCACCACCTCTCTGGGCAGCCTGCTCCAGTGCTCTGCCACCCTTAAATTAAAGAAGTTCCTTCTCATGTTTAGATGGAACTTCTGATTTTCCTATTTGTGCCCATGACGCCTTATCCTGTCACTGGGCACCACTGAACAAAGCCTGGTCCCACCCTCCTGACACCCACCCTTGAAGTATTGATCAGCATTGATGAGATCCCCCCTCAGTCTTCTCTTCTCCAGGCTAAAAAGCCTCAGTTCTCTCAGTCTTTCCTCATAAGAGAGATGCTCTAGTCCCCTCCTCCTTTAAGGATTTATTTTTACTGTCTTGTTTGATTTCCACCATTCTCTCTTTTATCCACAAATCTCTCTGCTACTCTGCACTCCTCAAAATAAAAAAAGAAAATAACCAAGACTGTAATACTCAGCACTACATTCCTGCTACTGCAGCTTGAGAGCTGGTTGTCCCTCACAATTAATGGTAACCACTTACTGGAAAATGAATAACAAGAAAGCAGAAGAACACTGTGGGGTTTTGGGCTTCCCAGTTCAAAAGAGAAAAGCAACAATGGGGAGAGTCCCGTGGAAGCTCTGAAGATGGTCAAGGGCCTGGAGCATCTCTGTGAGGAGGACATTCTGAGAGACCTAAGGCTGTTGAGTCTGGAGAAGAGCAGCCTGAGAGGGGATCTGTTCAATGCTAAGCAAGGCCTAGAGGGCAGGGGGCAAGAAGAAGGGGCTGGAATCTTTTCAGTGGTGCCCACAAGAAATGAAGCAAGAAAAATCATCCAGCTGGAGTGAGAGGAATGCTGGGGTGCTGCTAAAGTCTGTATGTGCCTGCAACATTTTCCTCAGGAAATAGCTTCATCTAAAAACTTCTACAAATACACCAAAAGGATGTCCTAATTAACAGATGTGCAGGTCACACATATTATTAAGGAGCTTCGATAGCCTGGTGCATTGCACATGTCCTAGGAGAATAAAAGACAAATGACTCTGTGTATGTGGTGCAAAGAAGGCAGAAAGAAAACACATAGACTGGAAAATAAGACTATGGAAGCTCCAAATTTTGTCCATAAAAAGCATGAATACAAGCTCTAGCTTTTGTCTGACATTCTCCTTCTCATCAATACATGACCAGGAATCCTCCAGGCTTTGGGAAACCTTCCCAAGCTGTTCAGGGTGGGGATTATGGTGTCTGTGTAGAGTGCTTGGCAAAAAGAGTAAAACAGCATCCCAACCCACAAACTGGGCTGCTGGGCTCTGCTGAAATGTCAGACACCAAGATCCAGAGTGGCCATTTGTGAAGATTTAAAGGAGCCATTCCTGCTGCCACTGATAAATTCCAGAGAAAACAAAGGCTCTCACAGCCTCCTTCCAACAAGCCTACCATGCCAACTGAGCAAAAAATCAGCACCAGAGCAGAGGAAGCTGCCAGTGCTGGTTCAGCCTCAGTGCACACCTTCTGTTAGGGAGAAGCAGGAGAAAGGAGCGAGTTCCTTCTCTGAAGGCACCTGCTCCTTTGTTCACCTCCTCCCTGACCCCCCTGCACTGCATTAGGCACAGCACAGGTTGCTAGAGCCACAAATAAAATAACTAGAAAAAGTTAAGTATCAGCTCACCATCCGTGTCAGGGAGTCACGCTCACTAACTAACAGATTTGTAAAGAGATGACCCTGTGGGTGAACAAAAAAAAATAGCTAGCAAGACATAAAGGATGGGGCTGAAGCAACGCCATTATGGATAGGGGAAAAACTGGAAGAGAACATCTGCAGAATACCAAGCCAGGTGGGCTGGGGAGGATGGGGGAGAGGAGAGACAAAAGGAAATAAGTTGGTGTACTAAGTGCACAACACGAAGTGAGAGAAAGAAAAGAAAAAGGAATAAGCATCTGAAGAAATGCTGTAAGGCCCAGCCCAGCATTATTACACTACACACATGGTACCCAGCATCAGGAATATGAGGACACTGTTAGCAACTTTTCATTCATTGCTCAACAGGGAAGAGATGAAACGCTTTTACTCTGAACTAAAGGTGAAAAGCACTCAAACTCCCTAAGAAACTGCTAGGCTATATAATGAACAGATTTGAAGCTACTTAGAGGAAACAGCATCAGAGAAGGATGTTCATCACCCTGGGCAGGCCACACAAATTAAGAGAAAGTAGAGCTGTGAATTACAATGAACAGAGACTAAATAGCTGCCTGTGTTGGATTAAAGGATTTAAATTGTCAGCTTGATGTATAATGAATGTGAAAACCCAGCACTTAATTAAATGGCACATGATAGAATAACTTTGTTATGCTTTAAACTGCTTAAGTTATCAAAGTATTCCTTATATTTAGCAATTGTTTAGCAGTATCTCTCTCCCTTGTGGGCTCCACTAAGCCATTGGTCATTTGCCCTGTCTTCAGCTGTGCCAAAAGATGGAAAATTTGTCTTTTCCTTCTCTTCTTTTTGTTTGAGTTTTCAATCATGGGTAGTGAATTTCTACCAACACAGCCACTACATATTACTGAGGCACAATGATGGGTTACCAGGTGCTCTAAAAGCATCCTACTGTCAACTGAGTAGGCATTGGGGGTTGATGGGTAGCAGTTAGCTAACTACCAGTTAACTCTTCAACCATGCCTGCTCACATGTGAAGGATCCCAGCATAAGGCTGGACTCAGGCAGCCTTGGTTCAGCCCTGGGGTCTTATCCCAGGCATGGCTTGTGCCAAAGAACTTCAGCCTCCTCTCTATCACAGAATGATAGGGGTTGGAAGGGACCACTGGAGATCATCTTGTCCAACTCCCAACTTCCTCAAGGAATAGATCTGCCAGAGGGGAAGACAGACAATGTGTTCTGCCATATCATTTTGCTAACAAGAACCAACTTAATTTTTCAACCTGGAAAGCAAATCTAATTGAATGACTTTGACCAGAATGAAGACAGCTACAATAGTTACACAGAAGCAGCAGACGAGGGATTTCCAAAATGGCTAGGACAGGGCTTCTGAATCACCTTCTAAAAGGAACTATATAAGAGGACTGAAAGGTGATTAAGAGGACTGCTCCACCCTCCAAAGGATTGATATGAGTCACAGAATTGTTTCAGCTGGAAAACACCTCTAAGATCAAGTTGAAACATTGACCTAGCACCACCATGGCCATTAAACCATGTCCCAGAGTGCCATATCTACACATGAAGAAACATGGCCACATAGCTCTCCAGCAAATTCATGATTTTTTTTCTTATCCCATTCAATTTATCACATCCTTTTACATATCTTGAGCCTCCAGCAACTCATGTATTGGAAGGTTTTCTCAACCCCAGTGTCCTTGTGCACACAGGATGGTTAGGAAAAGCACAAGATGGGAAGGACTCTCCATTTCACACAAGCACAATGAGGACACAGATCCTGGAGATGACTTGGTGTCCCCTGGGGAGCAATAGGTTACATGCACAACAATGAAATGAAAGACAAAAAGAAGAAGGTACTTACAGCTACTGCTATTCTTCCAAGTACGTGCTCTGGAATTTTTCTATAAACATCCAAAGAACCCCCTGCAGGGACAAACAAAATGTGCTGAGGTAATACAAAATGGAATACTGCCCTAGATTTGCAGTCACAAGGGGTTTCTAAGCATTGGTTATTAATAAAAACACCATCAATGATGTAACAAAAAGTGTGTCAGAAATAACTGACCTTAAAAAGTCACCAAACTCTAAATACATACATGAACCAGGCCTCTTTCTACCCACATTACTTTCCAAATCCAAATGTATGATGTTAGCTCCCAATTCTATGTGCAGACATCAAGGTGCAGTCTGACAACCTGCACCTCATTTTGTATCTCTGTTGCTCTTTAAGATCCTCCCAGTTCAACCTCAGCATTTTGGGAGTTCCTTAGCTTTTTGCTGCTTGCAGATACCAAAAGAAAACCAAAATGTGCACCTTTTCCTTCTGTGTATCCCTAAGCCATAGGTATCCTCTTGACCACTGAAAAGAGTGGTCAGGCATTGGAACAGGCTGCTCAGGGAGGTGGTGCAGTCACCATCCCTGGAGGTGTTCAAGAAACCTGTGGACATAGCACTTGGGGGCATGGTTTACTGACCATGGTGCTGTTGGGCTGATGGTTGGATTTGATGATTTTAGAGGTCTTTCCTAACCTTAATGATTCTATGAACCCAAGAGACACAAACCCACCTGTATCTAGGTCATTCATGAAGGAAATATCTGTGTTTTGTAATATGGTACAGGACACAACCAGGCAAACAGAGGCATGGGATATGGATTTTTAAACTTTCCTAAAGCAGTCAAAAGACCTAAAAAATTGTCAGTTAAAGCTGTTCATCTGCAGGATGAGAAGTAATTTTTTTCTTATCTTCACCTGCATCCTTGACAAAATTTAAAAATTAAAAGTCTGGGGTAGAAAAGAAAAGGCAAGGTCCCTTTATTTGCATTTTGTTCTGCTTTTAAGTGATCGCTGTTGCTTTCTGCCAGAAGGAGAACACAACATGAGGCAGAGCAGAGGTCAGCTCCAGCATAATTCCAAGCAATTTGTGCGTGGTCAGTAAATACCAGCGCTGGGCAACATCCCAAGGGATGCATACCCTGAAGGCTTCAATATTTTCACACCAGAATTCAGAAAAGCAAGCATTTCTGTCTGTCATTTTTGAAGATCTCTGAGCTAGGTAGGAGCCTCCAGGCGGATGCATGTTTTGGCATGAGCAGATGCTTCCTTGCTGCCTAGCACGGGCTTGCAAGTCTTGAGTGCAATTGCAAGGACAGGACAGAGAAAGGGCTAAGAGCCACAAAATGTGAGAACAGTAAAGAACTTGTGGGCTTGGCTGAATAAATGTGATCTTTTTTCAACAAAATCTGAGACAATACTCAGAAATGGGGCACAGTGATTGCTGGGACAGAGGGAGTAAAAGGAAAAAAAAGAGATAAAAAATTAGTAACAGACCATTTTAAGAGGAGAAACCAAAATGCATCATAAAACCCTAAAGGGCTTTACCCATAGTCCCTGTTAGAAGAAAAGAAGCTACTCAATGAAGTGACACATTCGGGTTTAGAAATTTTTCCTGCCAGAAAGCCTTCCCCTCACAGCAAAGTATTTGTAAGATACTTCCTTCTTTATATCCACTTGAACCTTTGGGAAAAACCTGGATGGAGCATAAATGCTGACTCGTAAGACAATCCTGGAGAGAGGGAGAGACTAACAACAAGGTGATATTAGAAGCTGAGTGCTGTGAGGAGGATTCTTGCATGCAAGGCACGAGGGAACTGCACCTCTCATTAAAGATACTCAGACTCATACACAGAGGGCAGTACCCTGGCCTGTATCAGGAACAGTGTGGACAGCAGGATTAAGGAAGTGATTGTCTCCCCTCTACTCAGCACTGGTGAGGCTGCACCTTGAATACTGGGTTCAGTTTTGGGCCCGTTACTACAAGAAGGACTTTGAGGTGCTGAGCAGGTCTGGAGAAGGGCAATGAAGCTGGCGAAGGGTCTAGAGAACAAGTCTTGTGAGGAGCAGCTGAGGAAGCTAGAGTTGTTTAGCCTGGAGAAGAGGAAGCTGAGGGAGACCTACCGGCTCTCTACAACTCCCTGAAAGGAGGTTGGAGCCATGTAGGAGTTGGTCTCTTCTCCCTAGTGTCAGTTGATAGGACAAGAGGAAATAGGCTGAAATTGTGCCAGGGGAGACTTAGGTTGGGTATTAGGAAAAAATTCTTTCCTGCAAGATTGGTCAGGCATTAGAACAGGCTGCCCAGGGAGGTGATGGAGTCACCATCCCTGGAGGTGTTCAAGAAATTTGTGGACATGGCACTTGGGGACATGGTTTAGTGGCCATGGTGGGGTTAAGTTGACAGTTGGACTCAATGATCTTAAAGGTCTTTTCCAACCAAAGCAATTCTACGAAATTTCTGCAATCAGGCTATTTTTCCTGCCTTTCCTCCAAGAATGCCACACAGCACAAGATTTCAAAGCAAAGCAGTGACACAGCTCCGTAGTGACAGATTGTGGGGAAGAGGATACTGTTGGTCTGAAGATTCACACTGGGAGAGGCAAGAGTACACTCAAAAAGCGACTCGGCGCAGCGCTGCTGAACAGCTGTGGGGGAAAATAATTCCTTGTCTTGCAATTAAGAGACCATTTCCACTGAAAACACATAGGACATTGGGTTAATAGATTTCTTTAAAAGAAAATCTGTTTTGGCTATCAAAACAGTAAAAGTGAGGAACAGCTGTTTTCTCAGTGAGGACAGATTGTAAGGAAGGTTCCAATATCAAGCCACAAATTAAGCCAGCATTTATTTCTCTTCTATTTACATTTTCCATAAAAGTAAGCGAAGTTACACTGGGGAAGATGCAGCATACCGTGGAGAATGTAACACAGCTCCAGTACTAACCTGGGGTTTTAAAGAACCACCTTCAAAGTTCGTAATACTTTACATTCTCAAGTCGTTCTACTGCATTTTGCTCTGCTTTGCAGAAGCACAGCTTTATGTGAGCTTCCCATCTGCATACTTAGATCATGGATCATAGAATGGTTTGGCTTGGAAGGGACCTTAAAGATCATCTAGTTCCAACCCCCCTACCAAATCAGGGATATCTCTCACTAGCCCAGGCTGCTCAAGGCCCCATCCAACCTGGCCTTGAACACCTCCAGGGAGGGGGCATTCTACAACCTCCCTGGGCAACCTGTTCCAATGTCTCAGCACCCTTCCTGTAAAGAATTTCATTCTAATCTCCAGTCTAAATCTCCCCTTTCCCAGCTGCAATCCATTCCTTTTCATCCTATCACTACAAGCCCTTGTAAAAAGTCACTTCATGCTTTTCTTGTAGGCTCCCTTCCTACTGGAAGGCTGCTGTAAGGTCTTCCTGGAGCCTTCTCTTCTCCAGTCTGAACAGCCCCAACTTTCATAGCCTGTCCCCATACTTAGCAACCAAAAGCAGACTAGATACACAACTTACCATCCATGAACTCTGTACACAGGGAAATTCTGTTTTCTACAAAAAAAGCACCATAAAATCCTATGATATATGATGAGTCACACTGGGAAAAGAAAGGAAAAAGAAAATCCTGTTTTAAAAGTTGTGGTGAGAAGACTGTAAGCAAGAAGAATGAAAATGAGAATATCCACCTACCTTATAAAGAATTTCTAGCTCTGACATTATCTGCTTCTGGAGGTCCAGTGTTATATCTAAGGGTATGACCTAAAATACAAAAACCAGATGTGCACAGAATTGATATAAAAAGGGAATGATTCAAAATAAAAACCTGAAGATCCAAAGATTAAATCATCCTTATGTGGGAGAAAAAGAATCAGAGGAATAAGTGCAAAGACTATTTTAACAATGATGAGTGAAGGAAGGAAATGGAAATCACGAAGTAAACTAAATTTTACAGCCAGTTTTGTCCACAAAACGTTATAAAGTTCATGTTTTAGCCCATTTGATCAAGAGATGGCCTAGAAGTTGAACACAAGCCCACACCTAATGTGAAGAGCAGGCATGGTGGATAGGATCTGCTGGTTGGTAAAACTCTTGAGTTGCTTCTTATCACCCCAAGTGTGATTCCCTCCCAGCTCCTGCTCATCTGCCCAGCACTGACTCTTCTTGCTGCAAAGATGTTTGGTAAAGGAGCCTGAATGGCTGAGACCTCACCTGAATGTCCCCATGTTGACTCCAAGGACTAAACAAGCACTACAGGATTGAAAGGATCACAGAGTGTCCCTAGTGCTGTCCTAAACGAGTGTCTTCTCCCACCACTCTTATAGTTTCAGTTTCTTGAATACTTACTTCCACCTGTATAGAACTTCCTAGTAATGTAAGAAATATGGAAAACTCATAAATATCCAGAAAAAAAAACAAACAACCCTGCACATTTGAAGGTGGTGAGAGCCTGGTCCAGGTTGCCCTGAGAGGTTGTAGATGGAACCATTTTGACAGAGCACTGGAACAGGCTGCCCAGAGAGGTGGTGGAGTCTCCATCTCTGGAGACATTCCAAACCCACCTGGACATGTACCTGTGTGACCTGCTCTAGGTGAACCTGCCTTGGCAGGGGGGTTGGATCAGGTGACCACCACAGGTCCTTTCCAACCCCTACAAATTCTGTGATTCTGATGTTCTGTGAAACAAAATCTAGTCAGCTGGCAGAATTAGCAGAAGGATATTCCAGGCTGCAAATACTGGTGAGGAAACCAAACAAAGAGAGACCATTTCCAAAGACAGTATCCAAACATGCCTAAGAGAGAAAAAAAACACTAACCTGCTCCTAGCAAGAGCTTGCTTTAGGGTTATTTATAAAAGCTGTCACTGAACTAAATTGTAAGTGGAATACAGGGCTCTTAGGAAACGTTTAACATGCTTGTCTAGATCAATAATCATTTGCCAACAATATTCACTTACATTTTTCCAGCATGAAAAACTTAAAATAATTTGCTGGGAAACCATCAGTTTTACCCACTCAGTATTAACAGAATTTCATCTTGTCAACAGTATAAAAATTAAAGTTTTATCTGGCTAAGTTCTACCCACAGTGAGGAATTTCCCTGCCTTGTTCACACGTGAAGGCTTCGCTGACCTCAGCAATGGGTAGTTAGGATGATCAGCATCCAAGAATTCCCTGACATCCAACCAACCAAGACCTGGCATGAAGAAAGAATCATAGAATCATACAATACACTGGGTTGGAAGGGACCTCTAAAGGTCCTTCAAAGGCCCTTTGCAATTCAAAACACTCTGATTCTCCCAGCATAAAATAACATGCACTGTCCAACATATGCAGGAGCCAAGCCTCTTAACAAGTATCCATCAGAAGCTAAAACTGAAGCTAGGGATGAAGATGAATCGATCTAGAGATGGGGCTGAGAGTAATCTGGGCTGGCTGGGAAAGCAGAGCTGAAGGCTGAGCTCTAGTACCTGCCCTGATTTCAAAACTAGTTGAAATGGTGCCTCAGAGGTAGAGCTGGAGAAGGACACGAGGACAAGGGGGGTGTTATTTCTAATTTAAATGATGTGTCAGTCCCCTGGGATTCAGCAAAAAAGCTCCAAGCACTCTGGCATATCTTCCTTATTGAGATCCTGCCCAAAATCTATCAAATCTGAAATCTTTAAGCACTTTTTATTTTTAAACAGATGTGGACTCCCTAACATTTTAGATCAAAAGGGTTAATTTTAAAGAGAGGAATACCTGAGCATATTTCCTCTGCTCTCCACTACACCTCCAGGACAAATAAGGATGAGTTGTCAAGTTAAATACAAGCAGTCAAGTGACTGAATTATAATTTACTCTGTGCTCAATTGAAATTAGTGTGAGGCTATTAAAATATACAGTATAAATACGGCAATTCATCACAAGCTGTCATGGATGACTTCATCTATTTGCTGGAGTGGCATACGTTCCACTGAAGGGAATGAGAGCAAAATCACAGGTCAAATTAAGCTGCTATTCTGCTTTAATTCACTTATTTAATCTGTGGCGACATAATTGTCTTCTACAGTATGTACAACTCAAAGGAAATTTGGGAGTGTTACAGTCAGTATCCAAATGATTAATCAAATGGTCCATTTAAATGCCAAGCTTAAGAGCAGGAGAAACTAAAAGCAGTTGAAGGATGGCAATCAGCCAGCGGAGGCTTCAATTTTTCATTTGGATTTTTACCTCTTTTTTTTGCTTTTTGGAAAAAAGCTATTAAATTTTCTGCTGTATTATCTATATCTGTATTAAATTATCTAGCTGTAATGTTCACATAAAGTAGGCAATGACATAAGTTTGGTCTGTAACAGGTATTAGCATGGGTTTGTTCTGCTGTTCAATGTATTTGCAGGATTCTAGAGTCATAGAAATATTTTGGTTGGAAAAATCCTCTAAGATCATTGAGTCCAACCATTCTCTAACTCTACCAAGGTTGGGGCTAAACTATGTCCCCTCAGCACCACATCTCAGCCTCTTTGAAACACCTCCAGGGATGGGGATTCAACCACCTCCCCTGAGCAACCTGTTCCCTGGCTTGACAGCCCTTTCAGTGAAGAAGTTTCTTCTAATGTCCAACCTAAACCTCCCCTTTCCTCTCATCCTGTCACTTGTTCCTTGGGAGAAGAGCCTGACCCCCACCTGGCTCCAGCCTCCTTTCAGGGAGTTGTAGAGAGCCAGAAGGTCTCCCCTCAGTCTCCTTTTCTCCAGGCTTAACAACCCTCTCTTCCTCACCTGCTCCTCACAAGACCTGTGCTCTAGACCATTCACCAGCTTTGTTGCCCTTCTCTGGACCCACTCCAGTTGTAATGAGGGCCAAGAAACCTGAAAGCATTTTCTACCAGCTAAAATCGTTTTCACAATATCATCAGGTTCTATTAAATTTGTATATTATCACCAAAAAAACTCCCCAAAACCCCAGAACTCCACTTTCACAGATCCATGCTATGATGTTTCTCTGAGTTTGGCAATCCTCTTAGTCCAAGTGATGATCATGCCAAGACTCTGGCATTACCATTTCCTTTTTATTGCTCACAGCCATGAGATGTGTTGGGTAATTTTCTTAACTGAGCCTTTAAACTCTGATAACACAAACATGTTGATGTAATATCTCATTTGAAATCCTAAAATACCATTGAGAGTGACAGGACCACCAGGAGTAGTACCTATAAGATAACTCAGTTTCTCAGACCTTCAGGATGTTCATTATCCATCAGGACTACCCAAGCCCTCAGACTCAAAGGGAAACAAGGTGGTGAAACTGCTGGGGAAAAAGGTTTTTTTTTTGCCACAGGGAGGTGATTTCAATTAACCTTGCAAAAGGTGAACTCATTTCCCTCCTGCCTGTGGGATGTTTCTGGTTCTCCACCTGCTCTCCAGGCAGCTTCAGGGGGCACCCACAGCCCCACAGAAGCACCAGGCAGGCTTGGTGAGGAGAGTTGCCAATATTGAGCAGGACTGTCACTGAAGATGCTTTTAGTAGTGCTCGAAAAGGAAGATATGATGAAGCAACTTAGTAGGTACCAGGGAAAAGCAGCATCCTCATGCAACCCCAGTGTCCAGGGGAAGAGCCTTTTCAGTTCTACATTGGAAACTGAAATAAGAGATTCTTGAATATAAAATTTTCTCAACTTTTGTGCCTGTTACAACTCAGAGAATTCCTGTCTTACTCTAACTGCTCATGACAGGTCAAGGAATGACAGATATCACTTGAGAGGACATATTTTCTTTCCTTTAAAAGGACATATTTTTGTATCGATTGATTGTTATTACTGAATTTCCAAATCTAATTTAATGTTAAAGAGGTGAAGAAGACAAGGGCTGGCATCCTGTTTGTCACAGCTTTAACTGAACTTCAGAGAAGAGTGGGATTGATCTTACACAGCTTCACTGCAAAGAATGCTGCTAACAAGACAAGAAAAGTCAAATCAGTTGGATAAAAAAATAACTGGAGAGGAGAACATCAAAATAACTATTCCTGTTAAAGCCACAGAATCTCCTAGGAAAGCAGAAGACTATCCCAAAGTAAACAGGGAAATGCTCTTTATTTAAAAATGAGGTTGCAGAGACCACTGAAGAATTTGCCCTTAGGGACAGTTTGACATCAGCAGAGGAAGGCTGACATCCCATGGCCTTTCCATCCCTGCTCCTCCAACCCCGGGGCTCAGGATGGGGAAGGAAGCAGCACCTCTGCCAGTCACTAAGGAGGCACAGCCACCACTGAACTTGGACACATCCATGTAACCCCATGGGAACCTTCACACAGTGCCAAGCAATTCCCAGTGGGCAAAAGCTCTGTGCTCGTTTGAATTACTCAACTTCTGGGCTGGAGTTTTCCTGCATAAACAACATGGACTTTGATGCAATAAACCAAAGTGAGATCTAACAATCAGAAGGAGGGGAATGAAACCAAGGTCAAGAAAGAATGGAGAGGAAGAAAATTACAGTAATATCTTACCTTTACTGCGAGTATTTTTCCACTGGGGACGTGATATGCCCTGCATGAGGGGAAAAATCAAATAACTTCAGATGACATAAAATTCCCTCTCTACATATCTGCAACATGTATCCACTAATTTAATAGAAAAATGACTTGGAGATAATCAGTTTTATGTGGCATTTCTAAAGAGAGATTGATGAAAACAATTGATCACAAGAATACACTTTCAATACAATCATTTAGCAGGCTTTTAAATCTGCATGTTTTATATAGAAATCTGCATATTGAAGGCTTGGGTACAGAGTCAGAGCAAACTTCCAGGTATGAATTTATCCACTTTCACATGAAATAAAATGATGACATATTAATTACACAGAAGCTTCACGTAAAACAAGGTTTATCATGGAATTCTGTCAGTCCTAGAAGTATTTTCAGTGGCAAGACAGTGAGATAGACCAATATTAAATTGAAGTGAATTAAAGTGAAGCAAAACAGGTAGTGACTGATTTTTTCCCATCACCTAAGGGCTTAGAGACAACATCAGTGAAAGAGTTTTCTGCACCTGTATTTAAGATTAGCATGTGTGTGGACACAAAGGGTTAGAAATCATTACTGTTAATACTCCCATGTTCCCCAAAATAATTTTCCACAGTATTTCAGGAGCAGTTTGCCTTAATTTCTGAAGGCTATTTAACCGTGACTTGTGTAGTCCTAAGCATGAACTCCTAAGAAAATCAAAAGGTAGGAGACAAAAATGTCTCCTCAAAATCTGATGTAATTTTGCATAAAACCCAAAATCATTAAAGCCTTTCCCCTTCACTGATTTTATTGTCTCATACTGATTCATGACACTATGCACAGTATATATGTGGCACTAACTTTAAAAAATGATAATATTTTAGCACTCTTTACCTCTAGAAATCATTACTGAAGAAGAAAAGCTTTAATAGTAGGGTTTTTTTTGGCATGCAGAATCAGATACAGTACAGGGTGAGAGTGATGTTCAATCTTATTTATAACCCTAAGCACTCAGATAATTCCTCTTAATAGCTTGGAAGTTTCTACAAACTTCAGCTTCATTCAGTAACTCATGGATCAACATTTGCATAACCAAGCAGTGTTTTACGTTTAGGAATCAACTGGTTTCAAAAGGCAACCCCAAAAAATCAGTGTTATTTAATATCTGTCCAAGAGGCAAAGAGGCTCTGACAGTCTGAATGCATAATCAATGAATCCCACTGAGTCAATGAGCTCTGCTGTTAACTAGGGATGAATCAACAGTGGCAAAACGTTATGGACTTAAGATCAGCAAAGATGATAAGAAGATGAACAGGTTGAGCTAGCATGCTCAGCGTCTGTTAGCTTCATGTGGACTGTGCTGGACAGTTTGGCAACTTAATTAGCTTGTCAAGAAAGCTGATCTTTTTTTTTCCATAAGAGAGATCTCCTGTTTCCAAGTGAATTAAAAGGGAAGACTTGATTATTTAATTATGATGCACGCTAATTCATCCGTGGAAGTTTGGGTTAAATTTCCAGCAGAGGGCAGATACCTGGTTTGGTTTACAGAGCACTGACAGTACCAATTTAACATTTAATTATGGCTGAGAATTGGATCACAAAGGAGATGCCATGCCCATGGGTACGGCGCATCCACTGGCTTTGCTACCTGGGAGGAAAGGAATTTGTTTACTCCAGGTTGATCCGGCATCTCGATTGTCCTGACCTTCTCCAACACAATAACTGTAAAGTGATTAATGAAGTCTGAATGGGAGCTTTGGTTACACCAAAAGACAACCGTACACCTCTGTAGTGTTTTAATTAACAGCTAACACTTCAAATTAGTCTGTAGTTGCTACAGTAATTACCCGTTCCAATGAGTGTGCAGGGAAAACGGTTTTGTTAGATATTATGTAGAACTCTAAGTTGGAATTGATCATTTTGGTTACAGTCAGCACAGCTAAAGCCTGGAGATTTAGTACCTTTATGTAGCTTCGGAAGGATGCACTAAAAAAAAAATTAAAATCCCACAGAATAATGTGCACAGCATGAAGAAAAACATACTTTTGTGCATGCTGTATCCATCAGTACATCTACAGATGTCTACAAGGAGATTAAATTAGCATTCATACCCTGTAAGTAACACGAAGTCTCATCTGACAGATTCACAGAATAGTTTGGGTTGGAAGGGACCTTAAAGGTCATCTAGTTCCAACCCCCCTGCTGTGGGCAGGGACACCTTCCACTAGACCAGGTTGCTCAAGGCCTCATCCAACCTGGCCTTGAACATCCCCAGGGAGAGAACTTCCCTGGGCAACCTCTTCCAGTGTCTTACCACCCTCACTGTAGAGAGTTTCTTTCTAATATCCAGTCTAATTCGACCCTCTTCAAGCTTCAACCCATTCCCTGTGCACAGAATAATGTGCACAGCATGAAGAAAAACATACTTTTGTGCATGCTGCACCCATCAGTACTTCTATAGATGACTACAAGGAGATTAAATTAGCATTCATACCCTATAAGTAATGTGAAGTCTCATCTCAAGGGTCAACTCTCACAGATTTCAGTGTCACCTCCAAAAGTAAGTAAACAAACTCATCGCTGTAGAACCAGATCATTAGGGGAAGCAAAGCAGCAAAATGCAAAAGGTTCAGCACATTCCAGTGAGCACACACTTCAAAACCTTCCAGGATGGGATGCAAATGATGTTGCCTAATAAGCAGTTACAACAGCAACTCCTCTTGCTAGGAACCATTTGAGCAGTGCCTAACAGTAAAGACAAGCGGATGTTAAAGACAAGTAAAAACAGTTGCTAAATAGCTGCTGAACTACTTCAGAGACAAATGTAAAGAGAAGAATGCAATGAAATGCAAAATATTCATGGAAAAAAATGGTTTGAGGTTGGCAAAATTTCATTCCTTGCAGGAATCAGCTCTGGGAAAACAAGCTCATTCTGCTGCTCCTTCATGTTGGGGTTTGGGTTTGGTTTGCTTTTGACCCACTGTAGAAATACTCCAGCAGCAGAGGCAGTGCAGTAGAAAGCACTGCAGGAGGTCTAAGAACAGGACAAAATGGAGAGCAAGGAAGCTGGAAGATTGTGAAAAAGTGAGTTTTAGGGAACCTTCTTTCCCTGATGTCCTGGTAGACGGTGCTAAGGTGAAATGGAGGATGTGGTCAGCATCTCCTTTTGGGCAGTTCTGGTAAACGTGCCTGGCACACCATGCAGAGAGCTTGGTTTAAAGCTGCTGCACACTGTATAAGAACAGGAGAGGCAGAGCTCAACACTACATATTCTAAAGCATTCCCACTGGGGCAAAGAAAAATCTCTCCCTTCATACTCCCACCGGAGTTCATTGTTCTGAGCCCCTCCATCCATTACAATGAACAGCTTCTAAGCAAGACTGGCACGCTAGTGTCAAATATTTTATTAACCTTGACTATTAACCATATCCCTAGACATTCAAAGCCCTGAAGGGACCCATACAAGCCAAGTCCTTTAGCATAACTTTGTCTCCTCCACTCTGAAAATGGAGAGTAGCCCTCAGGGTAGCGTGCCCAGCTCTGTGGCAAAAGCTGTGTTATTTTGGGGAACAGGAAAAAAAAAAAAAAAGACAGTGTGAGCAAGCATGCATTCTGCTTGAACACAGCCCTCCAGCTAAGCTAGAAAAACTTCTGATGGACTGCAGAGTACAGACTGTGCATCCCTTGTGTTCCAGAAAATAAAAATCAATATCATGGAAAACTAGAGGAGGGCTTTGGGGGAACTGTCAACTCCTCAGCATCTTCCCCCACCCCTTTCCCCCTTCCCATAGATAAGATGTGTTCCTAAAGGAAAGCAAATTGAAAAATGAAAGCTTCAGAAGCTGCTGGTTTCTGTTTTAATAAGAAAAGGAGGGAAAAGGTAACTGAATTCCATGCTGTCTGCTTTGTTTTTCTTGAAGCCTACTGCAATACTGCACTAAGGCCATGGTGGTCTCAGGTTGATGGTTGGACTTGATTATTTTAGAGGTCTTTTCCAACTGAAATTCTATGATTCCATGAAAACCAGAGGGGAAATGTAAGATGCTTTGGCTCAAGCTTCATTAAGGAATAAACCACAGCCCATCCTAATATTCAATGCTAAAAAAAACCCCAAAACATACACTCAATATAGTGAGTTTCTACTCAGTTTAAAAGTAAAGCAAACAAACCCAACCAAACAGAACATGCACAAGCTTCTTAATAAACAGCTTAGATATCCAACAAAAGATTTCTCCCTCTTTCAACTTGCTAAGACTAACAATTTTATATCCTCCCTGTGAGGAATTTTACCTAAAAAGCACAGTAGGGAGCTGCATTACTTGCTGTGATTGTGGTTTAATTTCTTCCAGGGCAAGCAAAGAACTAACTTCAGGTTTTTCAACGTGCAAGCACTCAAGAGGAACAGCAATTTGCAACTCCCTTTCTAATTTTTAACTGTAAAGCATCTGCCCAAATACAAGTGATTTAAAGATGGTCACTTCAGAAGCAGGAACTGAGCATGCAAAGATCCCAGAGATTCTTCCAACAGCTTTTCCTATCAGGTACAGTAACTCTTCCCTACAGTCTGGGTTTACTATTATCTGAAAACTCACGATAAAGGCAACCTCGACCCAGAAGCAAAAATTCATTACAATTTTTATATCATACTGCTAATGCTGATGCCAAAGAACACTTGAAGAAGCCTGCATCAACCCACCACACACAAGATCCTGCTTCCTATCCATTCACCCTGCCCACCAGGACCTATTTTTCTCTTTCTTCCCCTCACAATAGCCAAGGAAACAATTTCTAATCAATAAGACACTCCTTGGCAAGACCAAATGATTCAAGGGAAAGCCATGACCTCTCTGCTATGCCAATGAGTCAGTCCCTTCCCTTCCCAGAAATATAACTGACATCAGCAAAGATGACAAAATGATGGACTGGCAGCACGGCCGCGCTGGCGGTGCGACGGCAGGACACAGGAACACAACGCTCCCCCTGGGCAAGGCACCAGAGAAACTTCTGGCTGATGCCACAAACTGGGATCTGCTGGAGCTCTGCTGCCTCACACAAAGTGTTGCTGTGGCATTCCGCTCAACGATGCTTCTAGGAGATGAAAGGGTGGCTGAAAGGGACCTCTGCATGCCATCAAATCCAGCCTCTCTCTGGAAGTGGGACTGGAGCAGTGGATGAGCTCAGCTGTAACTTTGGCTGGCTCTGTGCTGCAAGCCCCAAGGATAGAGATCCCCTGCTGCTCTCATGCCCTGTGACTGTGCTGCACCATCTTACGTGCAAAGTGCTTTCTCCTAATGTCCAATATGACCTTCTCGAGTGGCACCTGAGGCCATTCAGTAAAAACAGCAAATATTTTAGGTCACAGAATCCCAGCATGGTGGGGGTTAGAAGGGACCTCTGGAGATCATCCAGTTCAACCCTGCTGCTAAAGCAGGGCACCCACAAAAGCTTGCCCAGGACCACAATATTCAGGTGGGTTTGGAATCTCTCCAGAGGAGACTCCAGAGTCTCTCTGGGCAGCCTGCTCCAGGGCTCCAGCACTCTCACAACAAAGAATTTTCTCCTTATCTTCAGATGGAATCTCCTGGCTTCCAGTTTATGCCTCTTGCCCCTTGTGCTGTCACTGGCACCACTGAAAAGAGTCTGGCTTCATCCTTTTGCCCATCACCCTTTAGCTCTTGCTGAGCATTGATCAGATCCCCTCCCAGGGGATCTAACAGAAGTGAACATAAACAGGGAAGCCACAGAACCACAGAGCTGTTGAGGTTGGAAGAGACCTTTGAGATCATCAAGTCCAATGACTTGCCTAAAGCTCACAATCTCACCACTACTGCTAAGCTGCTCCTACTAAACCATGTCCCTCAGAACTACACCCACACATCTTTTAAACAACTCCAGGGTTGGTGACTTTACCACCTCCCTGGGCAGCCTGTTCCAGTGCCTGAGAACCCTTTCTGGGAAGAAATACTTCCTAATAACCAATCTGAACCTCCCCTGGCACAACTTAAGGCCATTTCCTCTTGTCCTGTCACCTGTTGCACATGAGAAGAGACCAACCCCCACCTTGCTCCAACCTCCTTTCAAAGAGTTGTAGAGAGCCAGAACGTCTCCCCTTAGCCTCCTTTTCTCCAGGCTGAACACTCCCCAGTAACACTCAGTCATTCGTCCTAAGCCCTGGGTTTCTTTGAGTTAAAATTTTAACACAAAAAGCTGTGGTTGTAGCGAGCAGCACCTTCAGATGTGAGGGCACTGAATGGAGTCAAACTGAACATTTCCCTGCCCTATGAGAAATAACCCAGAGCAAAATGACTGTGTCGGTGTCGCACAAGATGAACACAGCTCTCTAAGTGTTATGCACTGCAGAATGACACGTCAGTCACCAGCTGCAAACTATAGGCAGCAAATCACCCACAGATTTGGTTTGCTGTTAATTTTCCCTTCCCCTCCATCCCCCTACCCCCTTTTTTTTGTTTGCCACTGTCTGTTATGTTCCTGGTCAGACTCTGGCAATCTGATGACAGAATTGTCACGTACTCCGCCGGCCATCTAAAAGACATGGATTCAAATTGTTTCTAGGAAATAAACACTTTGACAGTTGTTGCCTTCTGCAATAGGCAAACACATTAGGCTGACTCTCTGGCTGTTAAAACAGGAAATCCAAAGTGCAGAGCAGTTGTAAAAAGGAGCTTTTATGGGGATTGTGCTAGTTCAAACAGCAATCGACGCCAACCTCCCCGCTCTCCAAAATTCCATTACAGATGCTTCAGCACTGACTGCAAAATGATTTGTTGCTCAGATCGGAAACAAACAAGCAAACAAACAAAAGCTTGTTATCTGCATTTTAAACTTTCCAAAAGGCAAAAATTGGCAGAAGAAGCTGCATAAAGAAAATGTTGGACAGTAAAATGTCTTACTTAACCCAGCTCTATGGGAATGAAGCACACAAGCCCAAACCCAGTAGAACGAAACCCTCACCTCTTCAGTGCTGTAACCTACTACTACTTCCATCTGTTGTCACTTACACAACTCTTCCTCTCCACTGCAGCCAAGCATTCAGGGTCAGCCTTTGAAAACTGGGTTACAAGTCACAGAATCATAGAATTGTTGGGGTTGGAAAAGATCTCTAAGATCGAGTCCAACCCTCAAATTAACACCACCATGGCTGTTAAACCGTGTCCCCAAGTGCCATGGCCACACGTTTCCTGAACATCTCCAGGGCTGGTGACTCCACCACCTTCCTGGACAGCCGATTCCAGTGCCTAACCACTCTTGCAGGAAAGAAATTGTTCCTAATCCCCAACCTAAACCTCCCCTGGCACAATTTCAGGCCACGTCCTCATGTCCTAGCACCTGACACTAGGGAGAAGAGTCTCTCTCCTTGGATCCATCCCATTGCAATTCTGTTCTCATTTCTTAGAGAGATCTGCACAGACAGAAAGAACTGAAGCTGGAGATGGCTTAGACTTGACACTGCTTGAGGAAGCTGTGGTGTCACTATCACCAACACCAGGTCATTCACTACCATAGGACCAATCCAGTTAAGATGCAGACACAGTAATGTACTTCAGCTGCTGGCTTTGAACCATCTGAAAGGACAAGAGGCAGCAGAGCAGTCATAAGCTTAGACTGACATGGACAGTAAACCCATCACAATTGGAGGAAAAAAGCTGAACCAACAGAATGAGCAAAAAGGTATGCCACACAGTACAGTGACAGCAGTTTAGATGGTACCATGTCTCCACAACAAGACCTAAAGTGGATTTTCTGCGTTATCAAACAATTTGTTCAAGAGAGATGCTTCCTGTTGCTACAGAACAAAGGGTGATAGTTTAATTGAGAGGGAGGTTCAGACTAGAGACGAGAAGAAATGTTTGACACTGAAGGTGGTGAGACCCTGGCTCAGGTTGCCCAGAGGTCGGAGATGCCCCACCTCTGGAATCATTCCAGGTCAGGTTGGTTGGGGCTGAGTAACCTGCTCTAGTGGCAGATGTCCCTGCTGACAGCAGGGGGTTGGATTAGATGACCTTGAAAGGTCCCTTTCCCACCCAAACCATTCTAGGATTCTATTGTGTTGGTAGCACTCATAGTATAAAAGTTCTTAAGGAAAATAATCAGAGCAATTCAGTTATGACCAGAAGCAGAAAACACAACTGTGCTAAGCAGCACACGTTCTCTAGGTAGTCACCATAACAGCTTGAGGAGTGATTTTCTCCTCATCATGGTTCAGTTTCAAGCAGAAACTTGCTCGTCCCCAGGAGCAGGTTGAGAGCACAAACACCATGAGGTTAGTTACAGTGTTCCAGTCACCACTGGACTGCAGTGACAGACCACTGTGATGAGCACCACGCCAGAAACAATTCTGGCATTGCTCCTCATGTATCAGTCCTTGCCATGGTCATTAAAACAGTGTGGTGACATGCAGGGAACGTGGTTCTCCATCAGAGCTGGGTATGGAAGGCCACCCCTTATGATGAGCAATCAGTCAGCATCTGAGCAGTCAACGTCTAGCATTTTGAGCATTTTCAAAGAAGCTGGGGTGAAAAGAAATGGAGAAAGATCAATGTCAACCTCACTGGTGTTGTTACACCCACTGTTGCTCACAGAGACATCAAGCAGAGCTTAAGGAGAGTCTGAAACAACGCTGGCAGCACAATTCCTACACCAATACAGGTTCTTCTGCCCCTCATCCTCTCACATTCACTTCTGCTAGCGTTATTTAAAGATGTATTTTATGTTAGGGAATATTCAGTGCTTATGAGCTTGGCATAGCTTGGCTATGGCAAATTCCACCCACCCTCTACTCTCTCCCACCAACCCTCTACCCTTCCCCCCCCGACCCTCTACCCTTCCCCCCCCGACCCTCTACCCTTCCCCCCTCGACCCTATACCCCTCCCCCCCCGACCCTCTACCCTTCCCCCCCGACCCTCTACCCTTCCCCCCCGACCCTCTACCCTTCCCCCCCGACCCTCTACCCCTCCCCCCCGACCCTCTACCCCTCCCCCCGACCCTCTACCCTTCCCCCCGACCCTCTACCCCTCCCCCCCCACCCTCTACCCTTCTCCACCAACCCTCTACCCTTCCCCACCAACCCTCTACTCTTCCCCACCAACCCTCTACTCCACATTGTTATTTGTAACCAAGAAACAGAGGATATTGCCCATGTTGAGGGAAGCTATATTATGCTCACACACCACCTCACTCATTGCCAACAAGAGCAAACTCACATTTCCAGGCTTACTATTTGTTCAATCCTCCAAGCTATGGGCACACAAAGCAAACAAAACAACTTTAATTTAAGAATCATCCAGTTTCTAATTAAACAGCCATAGGCAGCTGGCTGGGTACATTTTAATCAGTTTCCATAACCTATTGATTGTATACTGAAGCTTAAAAAATTAAAAGTAAAAAGATGACCGGGGAATTGTCCCATCTCAGAACAACAGTAGAACCCTCTGTAAATAACTCCTCTTTTAACCATCAGCTAAATGAACACTTCAATACCACAGTACAAAGTCTTCTGCAAAATTACTTTAACTAACAAGCAGAAATTTATCAGCTTCAGCCAAAATCAATGCTGAAATCAATTTGAACACTGGTTGTGTCTAAAGGGGCTCATTGGCAATTTAGGGAAATTACACCATGTAAATGCCTGTGCTTTAATTGAACAGTTTCATCAACTAGGCTGTGATTGCTGTCCATTCATTTATTTACTTTCACTGCAGCTCCCATTCTGCAAAGGAATGGGTTTTGTCAGACTTGAAGGAGGTACTTTATCTTCATTTTATGCACTTTTGTGCATAACAGATTTTATGAGGCAGGCAAGTGATGTCTGGGGTCAAAAGAAACAAGTGAACAGCAATCACTGGTCAGTCTTGTTTAAACTGCAAGGATAATGCACAGAAATTGGGTGGGTTATTTCAAACTTAGTCCAGCTGTTCTTGTTCCAATGCTTTTGAGTGGCACTAAAAAGACAACAAAACAAGAATAGCAGAAAATAAACATGGTATGGGAAAGGAAACAAAGGAAAATATCTCCCCAACTGCAGCACAAGAATGCAGAGGATGGGGTTTTCAGACCTCGTGTGGCCAGTGATTTGTTTTGACACCAAATAAAGCCTTGAACCTGCCAGTACTTCACTTTTTCAGAGCTGCATCAAGCACCAGGCTGGGACAAGAAACGTGTATAAAGAGTGGTAAGAACCTCTCCTGGAAAGAGCAACTATCAACTGAGTAGGGCAGCAGAGATGGGCTCCATTCATGCTTCTGTTTTGCTGCCTTGGGAAAACCACTTCTGTCTCTGTTCACCCTCCTTCTCCCCAGAGAAGGAGACTCCTCAGACTCTCCAGATAGCCTGCTCCAGGCCTCCTGTGCCCTCACACCAAAGAAGTTTCTCCTCATGCTCTGACAGATTCTCCTGGCTTCCAGTTTGGGCCCATTGCCCCTCGTGCTGTCAATGATCATGACTGAAAAGCCAGAAGGAGCAAACAGGGACAGGCTCTGAGAGTCTTTTCAGCCTGGAGAAGAGAAGGCTCCTGGGAAACCTTAGAGCAGTCTTCCAGTGCCTGGAAAACTGGGGAGGGACGTTTTACAAGGGCTTGTGGTGACAGAATGAGGGGCAATGGCTTTGAGCTGAAAGAGGGGATATTTAGATTGGATATTAGCAAGAAATTCTTTACAGTGAGGGTGGTGAGACACTGAAACAGGTTGCCCAGGGAGGTTTGGGATGGGAGGTTTGAACACCCTGGAGGTGTTCAAGGCCAGGTTGGATGAGGCCTTGAGCAACTGGTCTAGTGGAAGGTGTCCCTGCCGATAGCAGGTTGGTTGGAACTAGATGATCTTTAAGGACCCTTCCAAGCCAAACCATTCTGTGATGCCTTGCTGACCCAAAGCTCCTTGAGCAATGAGGAGCTACTCCAGCTATTCCATCAAATAGAGCTGAATCACCTCCACCTCCCTTATTCTCACCCAGAGCTACATCTCCTCCAGAACAGACAACACTTCATCCCTGCTAATGTTGGAGAGGATCTGCAATACACTGGCAAGGCATCATTTGCAGGCTGCCTGGCAAGAAAGAGCAACTTCCCAGCTGTCTTGCCATGCACTATGTTTAATGTGCTAATGGGGCACCCCAAGGCTAGCTTGAGAGAGGGAATAAAGAAACAGGCATATGCTGGAATGTACAACTCAACCAAATAACAAAATTGCTCAAGTAAATTGCTCAAACAAATTAAGTTTCCACATCTCTCCCTATTTTCCCCAGCTCTACAATTCTTCTGGGTGGTACATCATCAACAGCCACTTCTCTCTCAATTACTCAACTCAAAGTGAAGCCGTCTGCTTTAACAGTGTTTTGCTAAGATGAGAACTGATTCTCCCTTTTCTTCCCTCTCCCCCAGATACTGGGTAACAAATTAATTACGGCATCATTGAGACTTTATGTTTGTCTCTGTATCCAGAGCATTACAGTTCACTGCTGTTGAAGGCTCCTCTAGCAGAATCTAAAGATTGCCAAACCATACACAACAGACACTTCAAAAATATCCCAGGCACCCATCCACTAAACACAGCTACTTCCTCCAGAACCACAGAATGGTCTGAGTTGGAAGGGACCTCCAAAGGTCATCTAGTCCAACCCCCTCTGCAGTAAGCAGGGACATCTTCAGCTAGATCAGGTTGCCCAGAGCTCTGTCAAGCCTCACCTCACCTTTGACACCTCACTCCTCATTTGCACTACAATTGCCAATCAAGAACAAGAAAATATGAAATAAGAGAAAAAGTTTCTTTTTGCTTGTATATATAAAGGATGGAAGCCATTGAGAGACTTCACAGAATAATTATTTGCCAGAGATTAATACCTCTACTTAGGAATCTTTAGGTTCAAAACAGACACAAAAAGAAGGATTTTAGGTGTAAATCATTAAATGTAGCTACTCCTGAGACTGGCTGGTAGGGTGTCTACATCCCACTACAGACCAAATTGTTGATCTTCTTTCACTGAAGTAAACAGGAGTAATCTTATCAAAACAGCCTCTTAGTAAGAAATCAGGCTGCACAGAGAGGTGGTGCAATCTCCATCTCTGAAGACATTCAAAAGCTGCCTGGATGTGTTCCTGTGTGATATTCTTTAGGGGAACCTGCCTTTGCAGGGGGATTGCATTGAATTTCCAGAGGTCCTTTCCAAGCCCTACCATTCTGTGATTCTGTGTAATCAGAAAGACTACCACAGAGCTGGAAGGTTGAGCACCTACTAGTGGAACAGTCTCTGGGTCCTCTTGTCAGGTCAAACCTTTACAAAATAACAGCAGCTGAGTTTCAAAAAATTTGTAAAACTGGACTTTTGATACTCCATGGAAAGTGGAAATTCCAGTTAATGATATAAAACTATCTACAGGAACTGGAAAACACAAGAGAAAAACTCTGGAGTGCTTTTAGACTTTGTTAGGGCAGATTTCATTCATCGCTTTCTCAGCAATCTTGACTCAAGACATATTGCTCAGTATGCTCCAGGAGAAGAATTCCTGCTTTCTAGTTGTATGTTCAAAACTATTTCTTAAATACACAGTTTGGGGTTATTTGTATGGTCTCCCCTATTTTGGAAAATATAAGCAATCTGAAAGCAAGAATAATTAACTGGTTCTGCAGTTATCTCTATTTGTTATTTCTTAAGAAAATAGGGTATCAAAAGATGGGGGGGAAAAAGGAAGACAAGTATAAAATCCCCCCCTTTTTTTTTTTTTAGAACGGGGAAAACATTCAGATTCAGCAAGTTCTCACTAGAAATATTGCTATAAAGTATTGATTTTTCACCAGACTCAATTGACTGAAAAGTTGTTTGTATAGCAATATTGGCCAAGCCAATATAGTGGAACAATTTTGCTGCACACAGTAATCAAGTGTATTTCTAAAGTATAATTACACTGTCATAAAAATAAAGCTAAGATACCTCTTCTCCAAGCCATAAACCAGCTGCAGCTGTAAAGAACCCAAATAAATGAAAGAACATTTTCTAACTAAGCATACTGTCTTCCAAAGACAACAAAATCACCTCCCCCTTTAAGCCAAGGGGAGCATGAAAAGTGATCAATACTTCAATCTCAATAAACTATTTCAATAGTAGTTAATTCACGGGGAAAGAGAGGCTGAAAATTTTTGCTCAGCGACCTGCGACCCACGCTCTTGTTTGCTGAATACTGATAATATATCATTGCCATAATGGATATGACTTAGTATAAAGAGCTTGAAAGAGAGGGGAAAGCAGAAAAAGATAGCAGACAGACATGCTGGTTCTCTAAGTTCAGATCAATACTACACACAGCCTCCTCTGAAACAAACTGACAGCATGGAATGGTGGAAGAAGGAAACCAGCCGAAGATTTGCAATTAATTTCGTTTGACAAATGTTCATTGATCTAATGGAATAAAATATATGTGGGCTGCTACCTATGACTACTGCAATCCAGCTACCTGTAACTATCCCATTTTGTAATTTCTTTCTGGCTTCTGTAGCACAGATGTTTCTTTGCTGAGAGAGAACAAGCTGCTCTTTATTTCTGTTTACTTTAAAAGTGATTGCTCCAAGGTAGGGAGTTTTGTCTGTGGTTTACCCAAAGCACATCACCATGCTAAGTGCCACCTCCCTGCAACGAGGACAACCAGTAGCTCTTCAGGGATGAAAGTGAATTGATACAACTCTCAAACCAAGAGACAAATTTGGGATAACCTGAGAGAAATCCCAGAATCCCAGCACAGTGGGGCTTAGAAGGGACCTCTGGAGATCATACAGACCAACCCTGGTGCCTAAGCAGGGGCACCCCACAGCAGGGTGGCCAAAGATGACAATGTCCAGGTGGGTTTGGAATCTCTCCACAGAAGGAGACTCCACAACATCTCTGAGGAGCCTGCTCCAGGGCTCTGGCATCCTCACACCAAACAAGTTTCTCCTTGTATTCTGATGGAACCTCTTAGGTTCCAGTTTGTACCTGTTGCCTCTTGTCCTGTCCCTGGGCACCACTGAGAAGAGTCTGGCTCCATCCTCTTGCCCCTCACCCTTCATCTCCTGCTGAACATTGAGCAGATCCCCTCTCAGACTGTTCTTCTCCAGGCTCAACAGCCCCAGGGCTCTCAGCCTTTCCTCCTCACAGAGATGCTCCAAGCCCCTCAGCATCTTCATAGCCTCCACTGGCCACTCTCCACTAGTTCCCTGTCCCTCTTGAACTGCGGATCCCAGAACTCTACACGGCACAGATCAGAAGCCAATTTGGGGAGAAAACCATATTTCATCTCTATAACCTGGTATTTGCATTACAAAAAAAATCATCCCCAACTAGATCAGGATGGTCAGGGCCCCACCAAGTTTGACCTGAATGTCTCCAGGGATGAGGCCTCAACCACATCTCTGGGCAACCTGTTCCAATATTTTATCACCCTCATTGTGAAAAACTTCCTCCTTACGTCCAATCTTAATCTCCCCTGCTCCAGTTTCAAACCATTACCTCTCATCCTACCATCACAATCCCTTCTAAACAGTCCCTACCCAGGCTTCCTGTAGTTTCCTGTAGTAGCAAGTTTGCAGGTGACACTAAATTGAGAAGAGGGTTGATCTGGTTGAGGGAAGGAGGGCACTGCAAAGAGATCTGATCAGGTTAAATCGATGGGCTGAGGTTAGTGGAATGAGGTTTGACAAGACCAAGTGCCAGGGCCTGCACTTTGGTCATAAAAACCACAAGCAATGCTACAGGGTTGGGGCAGAGTGGCTGGAAAGCAGCCTGGTAGAAAAGGATCTGGGGGTGCTAGTGGGCAGCTGTGTCCAGGAGCCAGCAGTATATCCAGATGGCCAGGAAGGCCAGCAGCATCCTGACCTGGATGAAAAGCAGTGTGTTCAGCAGAAGCAGGGAAGTGATTGTGATCTTGTACTTGGCCCTGGTGAGGCCACAGCTTGAGTACTGTGTTCAGTTCTGGGTGCCACAGTATAGGAAATACACTGAGGTGCTGGAGCGTGTCCAGAGAACAGCAATAAAGCAGGTGAAGGGTTTAGAGGGCATCTCCTACAAGGAGCTGCTGTGGGAGCTGGGGTTGTTTAGTCTGGAGAAAGGAATGCTACAGGGAGATCTTACTGCACTCCAAAGCTGCCTGAAAGGTGGTTGGAACGAGGCTGGTGTTGGTCTCTTCTCTCAAATGAGCGGCGATAGGATGAGAAGAAATGGGTTTAAGTTGTGTCAGGGCAGGTTTAGATTGGACATTAGGAAAAGCTTCTTTACTGAGAGAGTGCTAAGGTGTTGGACAGGCTGCCCAGGGAGGTGGCGGAGTCATCATTACTGAAGGTGTTCAAGAAGCTGTAGATGTGGTGCTTCAGGATATAGTTTAATGGTCATGGTAGTTGGGTTACGGCTGGACTTGACCATCCTTTTCCAACCTTAAGGATTCTATGAGTCAGTGATTCTGTGTGAGATTTCTGAATGATGTTCCATCTGCAGGGCAGACCTGATTTCTGAAGAGTCCATTCAAGGACTGGATTTGTTCCTTTAAGGCTTTTAAAATCCATTTTCAGTAAACCTTCTGCAAGGAGAGTTGTTTTGTAATGCTGGCAGCCAATTAGGAGCTGAACTAAATGCACTGTAGCTTTTAAAACATTTAGAAAACCCAAAACACCAAAAAAACCTGTTAATATCAAAGTGAAAATGTCTAAGGTATAAACAAAATCATAATGGGATGCTGGGTTACTGTATATGGTAAATAGCTCTCTGGAGGAAACCTTTATTACTCCCTCAGGGCTTTCTTACAAAGTATGGATTTCTTAATTCCTAGTGGAATATTTTTCATACACCACTGCAGACTATTAAGTACCAGATATTACATTATGTAGTTTAAACTTTGCACTATGCATGAGAAAAGACTTTCCTGTTGAGAAAACTCTATCTCTGCTATTATCATCTTTACAATATTAAAATTAATACTGGCTGCAGGGTAGAAGCTTCACTGCCAAAATTCGGGGGAGTTTATCGTTTAATATATTCATCAGCCTGCATGCAAAGCTACTCAGGAGGGAGAGAAGGAAGTCACTACAACAGTGAGAGGGGTATCAACTAATTTGGGATTGCTGGTGAGTGGCAGAGCAACAGTGTCATCACATCCCAGTACTGGGCTAGCAAAGGGCGTGGTAAAACAGCAAGAATAATGGTATTGCAAATACTGCCAGCAATTCATTATGCTTCAGGACATTTCCAGTTCCACTTGTGAACCATTAACTTGTTACCCAGGAGGAATTCAGAGCTAAGCCTTAAAAAGATAATAAAAATGCAGCAGCCCTCACGGCACCCAAGAGCAGACACCTTGTAAATATGTAAAGAGAATTCTCAAAAAGTGGATACTGAGAATTTCTTTGCCTTTTTTTTTTTTTTTTTTTTTGTAACCATGTAGCAGTGACAGGCCCTCTACCTCTCAGTACAAATCTGAAGGGGGAAAGAGTGCTGGTAACATTTTATTTTCAATAATGTGAAGTGAAATTCAACACTCACTTGTAGACTGTGCCTCCATTGCCATGACCGAGGATGTCTCGATACCGTATGTCTTGTTCATTCATCTCCACAAGAAAGAAAGAAAAACAAAAGAGATGTCATGCTGTGGATGGAAATGTCAAGGAAAAGCAACTCTAGGCCATAAACAACAAGCAGTCTGGGTCATTTCAAGTTCAGCTGCAAGAACGAGAAGATCAATACAACATTTGCTGTCCAATTTATAAAAGACGATACCAAGGGACAAAGTGATGGAAAGTTTAATGACAATTTGTTTGCCTGGGTCATTTCATTAAAGTTTGATAAAAGGTGTCAAAATGGAATGATATAATATAGCTCAAGAGGGTCAGGTCACAGATACTGATAGGAAAAGGGTCTCCAGAACAGCACATAACCAGAGCCAAAGTTGGAGGTGAATGGAAACAATCCAACAGAAAACTGTCATCCTAAGTATGGCCAGAAAAGTTTGTGATTTATTCTGGAATCAGGATAATTGATACTAATTGAGTGACAGTTCCGTCAGCAGGATTCCTTTACAGTGCTTCATTTGTTATCTTTTAACTAAAGCAAATATTCTGAAATTCAAAGGATAGTCTTGGATTGCTAGCCAATAATTTTCTTTGAAATACACAACTAATCCTCTGCCTCAATCTTTCCACTCATTGGGACAACTCTCCAGATGGACTGATATCCTCAGATATTGGTGCAGAAGCTTGATACAAGCAAATGCTGGAATTTGGGATCCTTCTGATAGGGATTTTATAAAAGCTTATTAAAACATCACCTTGCTGGAGGAGCAAATGAACCATAAAACTACCGTTCAACCTTCTCCTGCACAGATAGCAATACTGACCTTCCAGCTAAACCACCTATTAAGAAGAAAAAAGTCCCTACAGGTATTTTTGGAATGCCTGTGTGCACTTGAAATCAAAGATTTTAATGGGTGTAAATTGTGGGCTGCATGTATTTGCTATTCCAAAAAGATCTCCTCCAACTCCTGAGCATTTGAAATAATGTCTGAGCAAATCCCACTTTAAAAAGACATTTTCCTAGGAATCTGTTACCAAATCAGTTCCTGTTAACTATTTCAATTTGATGGGACAATCAAGTTAAACAGATTGGATGAGGCCTTGAGCAACCCAGTTTAGTGGAAGGTGTCCCTGCCCATGGCAGAGGGTTGGAACTAGATGATCTTTAAGGTCCCTTCTAACCCAAACCATTCTGTGATCTTCCATGAGTTGGAATGGCTGCTACAGACTCTGTCATTTTTGTGTATGTGTGTGTTAAAACGCATCAAAAACCCCTTAATGCTATATCTGATCTGCCACCACTGATGTGGTTAGAGCCAGGTGCCTGGACAAAAGTAATCCTTTGGATTAGAAATCACATCAGCATGTCTGAGATAGCTTCAGATTAGTGATTTCAGGTACCACCAGCACCATGACAGCCACGCAGAGCTTGCCACCAGCCAACCATCTGCATTTATCCATCTTCTGAGATGGCTTTTCAAATTCATCAGGGACGCGTGCCCATCAGTTACTCAGCCATCTTTAAGCACAGGACATCAGTGAAGAGAAGAGCAACTTTGCCCCTGGCATCAACTGGAACAAGTAAGTGATGGTTACAAGCTGAAAGGCCCTAAAGAGTCAATACTCAGCATGTCTTACAAACAGAAAATGGAATATCTAATTGATTTTAAACCATCTGGTTTAAGGACCGAAATTCTGAACTCCAAAATTCGTGTTGTTTCCTTTCACTGCCTGACTAAATTTCCCTGCTTCTCACAGGAAATGCTATTCTATGTACTTCTTCCAGCAAGGTCAAAAATCTCTGAATTCTAAGGCAATCTGAAATACCTCAAAGTAGAAGTTGCCTCTACATTATTACCTGTTTGTAGTGAAACCTGGGGCAGATATCTTAAGAGGGTATGGAGTGGCCCATTCAAGTATCAAAGTTTCTGATGAAAATGAAAGCTTATTTTATTTCTGAAAGACATCTTGCTTACTGCATCAATCAGAAAATGCAAATAAGGAGAGGAAAAAAAACCCTGACCTCATGAGGAACAATCAGTGGGCATTAAAATAAGGAAAGAATCTCCTCTTGATCCCATGCTCCAAACAACTTCTCTCAGCCTGCAGCACTCGTTCATTTGATGCACACACAGTGTTTAAGGAGTTCTGCTTTTCTAAGCTGGACGACTTTAATTCTCCAGTCTTTGAGGTAACAACAAACATCCCTCTCCTACATTCACAGCAACGTTCATATAAACAAAGCTCTTAGGAGAAATCAAATGAATCCACAAAGCCATGAGCAGACTTGTATCTTTGCTTCTTCTGCCAGGGGGGGAAGAATTTTTTGCAGCTACACAAGTTATAAGCAACAAATTGAGCAGAACCAGAGCCATGAAACGTATTCTCTTTTCTCTGTTCTATACTAACTGGTAAAGAGGTTATTTCTTCATGCCAGTCCCTAAAAACCAGTAGTAGGAGCAGATCCAGCTGCCAGCCTAGAACCATTTCTTATCTTGATGCACAAAAAGCAACCAGAAACCCGGGGTGAAATAAGGAAGACTGAGGTGGAGCAAGGATCTGCCAGCGGCCGATAGGGAGATAAAGTGTGATTTACTGGCTCAAATAAAGATGCCAAAAACCATAGGGTGATTTATTTATTTTACTGGGAATATGGGATTCTCAATCATAAAATGATAACATAATAACAATGAACTCGACAGTAAGGGCTGGAATATTAAACTTGCAACCCCAAGTTTGATCGGATGCCAATGTTAACAGGATTATTGAGAAAGCAAAGCAGGCTTCAATTATGGATCAGCAAACAAAACATCCCTTGCTTATACCTGCTGCTTGTGAAAGAAATCGGTGTCTCTCTCTTATAAATCATTAAAACCAAAATGCTCAATTAATCCTTATTTTCTACGCAGAGGCCTGAGAGAGGCAGAGTCCTATAGCCATACCTTTGCTTTCGGAATCGAAGCAATAATGGCTTCAGAAAGCAGTCACACTCTATGAGCAGACAATTGAAGAGATTTAGTAAATCCCACTTTATAGAGCAGAGACTAATCGGAAAACATGAGCCAGTCAAATGTTTCTTATGAACTGTTGACACTGTATCAATGCTGAATCAATTGGTGGCATTTACTCTGAGTGACAGAAAAGAAATAAATATTTATATCGCATCACCTATATCAATGAACCCAGGCAGAAAGCTATTTCTAACCTGTCAATATTTGATTATCTTGAAGAATCATGTCCCCTTCTTTTAATGATTAATATGAATTCCTTATTAAAGCTAAATGGATACTACTAGAGGAATATCATTAGGAATGCCTGAAAGCATCGACTGTCGAAAACTAATAAAAAATAATAACCCAACCTGTATTTAAGTAATGATAAGTGTGACTTAATTCCCCCCAAAAAGGCAGAAGTTGAAGTTACAGCTGGAAACCTATTTCCAGCTACAGATCTGTGACCAAGTTCTGCAGAACACAATACATCCTAACAACAAGAATACTCTCTTGGCAGCCTAACTCCTGGCAGAGCAGGAACAATAAAGGAGTGTTAAAACTGATTTGGAATAGCTGTGGGTTTTGGTTTTGTTTTTTCTTAAATGGGTTCAAGTGACATTTTTTAATATAATAGTAAAAGTTTGAGTTCCTTTAGATCTTTTTGAAATCACACTATGCAGGAAAGAAGATGTAAGAATCTATTGCAGAGCACACCAGATACTAATTTCTATCATTCAGCATAAATAAAATGCCACGTACAACTTATGGATTCAATCACAAAAAGATGGCTTTCACCCACCTTTAGTAATTCTCCTTTAATTAAGTTTAGCAATCCTGAAGCAATTACCAACTTCACTTTGAAAGTTCAGGAGCATGCTGCTGGTAACTCACATCACTTTGAGTTATCCAGAAAAAAATATATTGTTTAGCTGTGACTTTGAAACGTTAAACAGATCTACCTGGCAGGAATCTGTGAATATTAAACCAACTCTGCACATAAGGAAAGCTGACAAGCTTTAAAATACAATCCCAAGCTGTATTCAAAGGATTCAAGTCCCAAACGGGCAAGGCTGTAACACAGGGCTGTTCAACTCCCATTTTCAAGGGGCACTCTCATCTATTAGACCCCAATGTTACAGGTGATACTGAAGGACAAGCGTGAAGACCAGCCTTTATCTTCTTGACACGCTCAACTACAACTACTTGATTCATGAAATGCCAATGAGGCTTGGAGAGGTCATTGTGTGAAGGCACTGAATACGCATCTGAGATAATTAAGATTTCAGCCTTCGAAACATGGAGGGGAAGTGAACAGCAGTTAAGAAAATCAATAAGAGTCTTTTATTTGCAGTGACACAGATGTCTCAGTCAATAGAGCCTAATAGGCAAGCTTGATCGCAACGGACAGGTGCCTGCCTCCAAGGCTATCAAAGGGCTTTCACTATGACAAACGTTAAAACATATTTATGTTGCTGCTGAAGAACCTGGGATTCTTTGACAGCAGTTTAATTGCACAGTGTATATTTAATGTCATTACACTGCTCCTATGCTCAGCTCAAAATGGGTAAGAAAGGATTGCTCTGTTTGTCCAGGACATCCACTTGTCCATCAATTGTTACGGTAAACCTTTTACTTTGGGGTGCCAGAACCTGAATGTCCAGAGCAGGAAGACCAAGTAATAAGACAGATTTCTACAGCTTTGGGGTTTTGGCTTGGCTTAGTTTAGTTGTTTGGTTGGGTTTTTTTAAAAGAAGCTACAATATAAAGTGGTTCCAAACAGCACAGCAAGAACCTGCTAAATATTTAAGCCTCTACTGCCCTAAAAAATACGAAGGGCATTCTAGCTGAGCAGTTGACTTAGTTATTCAAAATTGATTAACTTTCCTCCCTGAAATTGTGGCAGCAGCGCAACACGTGTGAGGTACTTCAATCTACTTGGAGCTGAATCTGATTAGCACATTTTGAGAAATGGGAAGCAAATTGCTATGCCAATCACAGTGAATCAGGACACAGAACTCATTCATATCATGAAGGTTTTGATGGTCCCTCCAGTTCTGTATTAAAAGAACACATTACAACTAAATGAGCAGTAAGCATCTCTCTACTTCTTTGTGGCATGCCAATCACTGCAGCATTAAGTGGTAACAAGATGTGCATGGAGCCAAGGCTCAATTCCAGGCACCTACCTGGCCATTTGCAAGTATTTTCTTCAGCTCTGCAGAAGACTTTTTTAAGCTGAAAAAAAAAAAAGGCAATTATTTTTAATGACTGTGCTATTTCACTCTATAAAAGCAAGTGAAAACATAAGAAACAAGCCATCAGGTTAAGTTTCCACTTACATATTCTAATAGATTTAGCTTTAGCAATGCTGACTGATGCTTGATATAGCTACTCCTCGAACTGCAGACAGCAGAAATGAAGAAGCAATGAACATTTAAGAAAATCAATATATTTTTCACCTTTACAAACCAGCTTTTTTAAGAGACCTGACTAAGCTACCCTTTGAGATACAACCTCTTGTTTGTCAGTTCAGAGAAGAAAAAGAAAAGAAAATTAAGACACCCTCACAGAGCAGGTGTTTAAAAACAATAGCAGGAAAACAATGTTCACATCTAGTTTTTAGGTGCCTTATCACAGAATCACTACGGTTGGAAAAGACCTGTAAGATCATTGAGTCCAACTGTTAACCCAGAACTGCCAGGCTGCTACTAAACAATGTCCCTCAGTATGACATCTACACAGCTTTGAAAGCCCTCTAAGGATGGGGACTCCACCATTACCCTGGGCAGTCAGAGCCAATGCTTGACCACTCTCTTAATGAAGACATTTTTCCTGATGTCCAATCTAAACCTTCCCTGGTGCAACTTGAGGCCACTTCCTCTTGTCCTATCACTTATTCCTTGGGAGAAGAGATCAATCTCCACCTGGCTCCAACCTCCTTTCAGGGAGTTGTAGAGAGCCAGAAGGTCTCCCCTCAGCCTCTTTTTCTCCAGGCTGAACAACCTCAGGTCCCTCAGCTGCTCCTCACAAGACTTTTTCTCTAGACCCTTCACCAGCTTCACTGACCTTCTCTGGATCCTCTCCAGTCCCTCAATGTCCTTCTTGGAGTGATGAGTCCAAAACTGAACCCAGTGTTCAAGGTGGTCCCTCATTGTGCTGAATACAGGGGAACAATCACTACTGGCCACATCATTGCTGATCCAGGCCAGGATGCTGCTGGCCTTCTTGACCACCTGGGCACAGGCTGGCTCATTCTCAGCCAGCTGAAACTCCTCAGTCTTAAAACTCCTTAAGGTATCATCCCTCAGTAATTTCTGTAAATCTGCAGCAGGTGTGTCATTGATGGTATATCACCACTTCAACTGACCATAGATTAGAGCATGATGAGCACAACTCCTGGTTAGGGCTCCTCATGGACTTGCAAATTTGCCACGTGCATCCATTCCAGGTCATCTTGCTGCTGCAGTCACTGCACTTATTCAGGAGAAACTACTCCTGTGTCTTACATTACAGAAAATTACTTTTTTTTTTTTTTTTTCCCCTACTAGGAGAACTTTAATAAACCACACCTATCGGTGTTTTGTAGGTAAAAGTCATTAGTGGCTTCAAACTACTTCTACTCATGAAATAATCACCTCACCTCCCTTCCTGACAAACTCTGTGCCATATACATTCCACACAACAAACTGCCTGGGTAGCAATATGGCTGCAAAACTTCATCTCAAAGAGACATTCTGCTCTTATTACTGAAGTTTCAAAAAAAAAAAAAAAAAGTACAAAATAATATATTCTTGAAAGGCATGTGCATGTGTCTTGATCACAGATCATTATTAACAAGAACAGTGCAAACACAGATTTCATATTTGGTGGCTTTGTTCTTTAATAGGCCTCTTGTTCCCACGACTACTTTAAAGAAAAATTAAGTTTTCCAAGGAAACATAAGTTGATCTTGTCATCTTTCATGACTAACAATTTGTGAACATGAAACAAAGAGAGACTTTCAATTACTTCAAAAACAAAACTCATAGTGCAGAAGGTTTCGGGAGAGGAATGGCAATTAACCACTAAATAAGGTGACAAGAATCTTCTAGAAGCCTCATTTTCAATGCACTTTAAGAACTAGCACAAAGTACAGGAAGTACTGAAAGCCACAGCACGTCAGCAACAGAAAGCAGCTCTATTTAGTTCAGTAGTGTGACAGATTGGGAGGAGGGCTGCAGTTCTCAAAGACATTCAGATTTCTGTTCTTTAAAGAGTCTTGCACAGGACCTTCACCACTGCGATACACAGAGAACCTTCCCCAAGGGCTGGGGGCAAGCTTTGCTAGAAGAGATTCACCAGGGGTACTGGCACTGTTTTTTTTTTAATCTTTACAGTCAGCGAAGCCTGTAAAAGCAGCATCAAAAACAGTTTCAGTGGTATTTAAATGGAGTTTCCCACTGCAACACGACTCCAGCGCTGCTGCCAACCATGAGGGGTAGCAACTTCCTCCAGATAACCAGGTCACATTGTTTTGGTTGGAAAACACCCAGAAGATCATGGAGTACAGCTGCTAACCCAGCACTGACAAGCCCATCAGTAAACCATGTCCCTCAGCACCACATCTACACGGCCTTTAAATACCTCCTGGGATGTCCCACCACTGGGACAGTGCCACCGCTGCAGCACCTGCCGGAACGGGTACCAGCACTTCACTGACTGCATATGTTCAATGCAGGGTGAGTGTGGCTTTGATGATGTTCATCCCTGTCAATTTTGTTTCCAAATGCTCTCAGAAAGGCAGCAGCATGCACAGATAAATGTAATATTACATGCTTATTAGAATAGTAGAATAATTTAGCTTGAAAGGGGCCTCCAGAGAGTTCAGCTCCCACGTTTCAAACACACTTTTACACGAAGAAGACTGAGCCAGACTCTTCTCATTCCTCAAGATTTTTTTTTGGTGGGCTTTTGGTTTATTTGTTTTAATATCAGTATTGAGTATAATAACTTTGTGTAATAAAAGGGAGTTTATGCTTCAGTAATTAAAAACAGATCTCGAGGAAAAAAAAAGAGAATGAGTTCTCTTGCGTTTTAAGATCTTAATATGGGTTTTCCAATTAGGACTGGCATCTAAAAAGAAAGATAAGGGATTTGGGCTCCAACACTTTGCTGAAGCTGTATGAAACAGGGCAGCAGAGCTGTTGAGAATGACCAAAAATCTTATTTCACAATAATAAACCTACTGAATTTGCTATCGAATTCTAAAAATCAAAGAATACTGGAATGAGAAAAGCAACAGTGATTCTTAGATTGACTGAAACAAATTTGCTCACCCACCACTAGTATTTCAATGCTTTATAAAGGACAAAGACACCTGAACTACCCAGCAAAGACTTATTTCTTCCGGCAGAGAAATACTTCTTCTGAACAACCAGCAGTACGAGTCTAACAAGATCCATGAATCAAGGTAATTTCCTCTTCCCCGCTTCACTCCTGTGTGCCCAGTAGTCATATTGAGAAAGTTATTCAACATCAAGCTCATCACTGGGAACCACTGCACACAAGGCTCCATTTTGGTTTAATAAAAGGCAACAAAACAAAACATATGCTCCCGTTCTTGACTCTTACCTATTGCTTGGAAGGGAATCCGAGACCGCCGAACTGCTATTATTAGCAGACCCTGCTCGTGTATTTACCTGCAGGCAGGGAAAGGATCTTTATCAGTCGTTTGTGTTCAGAGGACACTATTCTAATTAACCTGTAATTTGCCACGAATTTCTCATTTCACTCCGAAGGTTAATTAGCTTGTTGCTAGGCATGCCGATGGTTGAGGTCTTGTCTGTATGTAGGTTAGCAGGGTATATAACTCACAGACTACAACGTCCTACCCTTACCTCTGCAACACTTGGTTAAATAATACAGAAAAAGAGAGGACATGGCCAGTATTTATTCTCATTTTAAAAACCAAACAGTCATTTATATACTCAGTCTTCTGCATTTGGTAGTGAGTAGGATTACAGAAGCAATCAGCATACCTGAATGAATCAAACAACCTAAAAGAATTTCACTGCAGTGCCTGCCAGGCTTAGATAAATTCCCCCAAATCAAATTAATATAGTGGGTTGTTTGTGGTGTTGCGTTTTTTGTTTTTTTTTTAAACTCTTTGAAGTCACAGCAGACATGAGTTGACAAACTGAGTATTGCAATTTAGGAACCTTATTAACAGAGATGAAAAAAAAGAAAGGCAATTCTGTTTTTAATAAAACTACAGGTAGAGAACTCACAGCCAGCACCCAGCAGATGAATCCTTCTCCCACCCTCACCAAAAAAAAAAAAAAAAAAAAAAATCTGCTTGTCAGAGCTCAAGAAAGTACAGTTTTATTTGACATTTCAATAAGTGGAACACAGCATTACAAATCCATCTAACTTTACTGAAACAATTATTGAAATTCGTACCTTCAGGCCATGTATGTTCCGTTTCCCAGGAGGCTTGCAGGCTGAAACAGTAATTGACTAAATTGTAGAACACATCAGGGCCATTTACAAATTTGCTCAAAATGAATCTTTTAAAAAGAAATGAGGGTGACACCAAAATTAGCAGAGAGAAATGATTGAAAAGTGCCTCACAAGACCCAAAGTGGGAATTATGAACCAGGATTTTTAACTTGCAGTAGTGAGCATTTATAAATGCTAAGAGCTTTCTGACACCATGTAATATAAATTCTAATTTCTGCTTAAAACACATCAAAAAACCCCACCACGAGAACTCTTGGCTTAAATGATCTTTTTGTAATTCAAATTAAAATCTTATGTCACTATATTTTCACACGCTGTGATTTTTTACCTTTTTTTTTTTTTCCCCTGGCTTTTAACAGAAATATTTGCAAGACGTATTTGAAAGGAGTCAGCTGCCACACATCACGAATTAGTCATATTGGCAAACACAGTTTGTTTGAAACGTGGTAAAAACATGTCAGGGGCAACAGCAGCGAGGCTTAAGAAAGCAAATATTGGATAAACACAACACAAAATGCCACATCTTGGAGGGGGATGTACAAATAGGGCGTCTCATCCATGTCTAGGTTTAATGAGGGACATGCTGCTTAAGGAGAAAGGGTCTTCCTAAAGTCTCCCCAACTAAATGTTGCCTTGTCCCTCCATTCTGTGGATGTGCTTTTCCCCAATGTTAAAGCCACAAAGGCTTCCAGCTACATGTTACAGACAGTTCCCATTTTCAAACTACAGTGCCCTACAAATTGTATGTTAAAGGGCCTGTCACTTTTGATTGATTGTCTGAGGAGGGATGAATTTGATTTTTTCTTCTTTCTCTGACGCACACACGGTTCATTTCCATTTTTGACAGCAGGAAACAGAGAACTATTTATTAGTCAAAAGGACACAGATGATAGTTATTAAACACATCAGTTAGGGCCAGGCTGCGTGCCTTTAAATGACATTAGAAATCACCACGTGCACCTTTAAGAAGAAAAACATGATGAGACTGTGGGCATTAAAAAACACAACCAGGAAATAATAAATCACTCTAAAATACATACAAGCAAATGATATTTTTTCCCCCAACAGATTAAAGCCAATATTGTGAACAAGATTAAAATAGTAACAATAATAACAAGTTTTTTATGATACATATTTGAATGGTATGGGCACCCTGAACTCCACAGATGGGCATTATATAACATAGAGAGGATTTATAAGTGTGTGTGTGTGTATAGATATATGTATATATGTGTGTATGTGCATGCACACACACTCTTCTTTATGTATATACATACACAGAGGTTTATTTTCAGTATTAAAAAGAACTCTGGTTTTTACTACCTGGACAGCAACAATGTTCTGGTGTTGTTTTTTTTTTTTTGTTTGAGGACCATAGGGGGGTGGGGTTGTGTTGTGTTTTTTTGTTTATTTGGCTTTTTAAAATTTGTGTGGGGTTTTTTTTCTTTTTAACGTAGCCCAAACACCTCTTTTTCCTCTTAAAGACCTTTAAATTATCAAATGAATACAGCCCCCCGAGGATGGCACATGGACATTTAGTACTGGCAGGCTTTAAGGGAAGACAAGAGCTTTCAGCTCACTGGAGAGAGCAAATGGGAGGCTTCCTCAGGATTCAAAGAGAGATCAGACTTGGGAAAAAAAAAAACCACAAACAAACAAAAACATAAAAAAAAACACCCCAAAAGACAAAACTCTTAAAGGGGGGAATCTTAAACTGCAAGCAGGAAAGTTGCATGTTACTGATGGGGCTTTAAAGTGCAGTATGTAGAGAGACATGGTCAAAAGGGAATGAAAGAAAAGTGCTTGTGCTAACAGAATTTGGGATGTACATTAGAGAGGCAGGACAAGACAGGGGAAAAACTGCAGGAAAGTGCATTTTGTTTGATATTGCAGAAGAGCAGCAGCAGAACTTAGAGGGGAGGAAGACAGTGCAGCTGTTACCTAGAAAGAGGAGATGTTTTAAGAAGGTGATTTGGAAAGATGAAACAGCAGCTCAGCTCTGAATCAGTTTAGAGGAAGTGGCAAGCCACTTATAAGGAAATGTCCAGCAGATACATGTGTAGTTGAGCCAGTGGTGAAGATGTGGAGATAACAGATGGGGATTGTATCCTCAGCAGCATGGAGATGAATTCTGGATCTTGTACAGTCAATGATTATCATATTTGGAAGTAAATTAAAAAGAAGAAAGCAGCAGGAATAAGAATCTGCTTGGCTGATTCTTCAAGAATGACCCAATAGGAGCATCTAAAGAGGTTAAGCCTGGTTTGTGACCTCCAAACATCCCTTTAAACACTCAGGTATGCCAGCTACTGATAACCTCCTGTCACAACTTCTTTGAACAGCTAGCTTAAAGGGAAATACATCTAATAACCTTGTACTTCCGAGAATAATTGGATCCAAGAAGAATCCAAGAGTATTTCCAAGAAATTTTAGGATCACAGAATGGGTTGGAAGGGACCTTAAAGACCATTTATCTCCAGTTCCCCTGCCATGGGCAGGGATAGCAGCATCCTTCACTATATCAGTTTCTCAAGACTACTCAAGGTCTAGCATTTTACTTCTTGCAAGTGATGGTCAGTGGTTTTAGGCAGAGGGACTGTCAGTGGTTTTAGACAGCGTCAGTATTAAGTGGCCTTCTACAGGAAGAAGTTTAAGAGAAAGTGGCTGAAGACAACTTCCCTCTCCACAACTGTCCTTAGTCCATCTCAGGAGAACACATCTTACCAAGGAGAACACCTCCAGTGTAGGTAAATCAGCACTGGGAGAGGAAATGGCAGCAAAAAGGACCAAGAAGGGGCTCTTCTGGGGCCCTTCTGAAGGTGGGAAAGTGGCAGGCCTGTGCTAAGGGCTGCTCAGGTGGCATGGGCAGAGTCAGTGGCCCCAGGGGCACAGCTAAACAAGGCAGAAACAACCACACCCGAGACGAAGCCTCAGGGAGGGCACTGAGGTGAGCTCAGTGGATTGTAACTGGTCCCTTCCCAGAAAAAGGCCCAGCATGGTGACCATACAGGTCATCACCAGGAGGAATGTGGGGACCCAAACAAAGTTCCCTCACAAACACATAGCTGCCCAAGTGCCTGGTTGCAAGGAGTGTCTGAGCCTGGCAGTGGTACCAGACGACAGCAGAGAGGTGTCCTGGGTGCTCTGTGAGCAGGTCAATGATCTGCTCAGACAGGAATTGGAAAGGGTGAGAAGTGTGAGGGAGTGTGAAAGAGTACCAGGGAAGATTATGGATCAGTTCACCTTGGGTGTGCTCACACGGCAAGTGCAGGATAACAGTGGGATCAGGCCCAGCCAGCATGGGTTCATGAAAGGCAGGTCCTGCTTGGCCAACCTCATCTCCTTCTATGACCTGGTGACATGCCTAGCAGATGAGGGAAAGGCTGTGGATGTTGTCTACCTGGACTTTAGGAAAGCCTTTGACACCATCTCCCACAGCATTGTCCTCAAGAACCTTGTGGCCCATGGCAGAGACAGGTGGACTCTTTGCTGGATTAAAAACTGGCTGGGCCCAAAGAGGTTTAGATTGGACATTAGGAAAAACTACTGAGAGAGTGGTGAGGCATTGGAACAGGCTGCCCAGGGAGGTGGTGGAGTCACTGTCCCTGGAGGTGTTCAAGAAGCAGGTAGATGTGGCACTTCAGGATACAGTTTAGTGGTTGTGGTAGCTGGGTTATAGTTGGACCCAATACTCTTAAAGCTCTTTTCCAACCTTAATGATTCTATGATATTGACTGCTGACTGCTCTGGAGTCCCACAGCTCAAATATCCAAGAGTCCCCTCTCAATCAGATCCTGCTAGCTTGAGCTGTTAAAAATAAATCTCTGCATTCCCCTTGACTTCAAGTCTGTGTTCCACAGGAGCATACTGAAGTAGCAGGAAAGCCAGCCTCCTTTTGAGACCTTATTAGCATGTGTTTGAGAAGGCTGTTGGTTAATTGCCCAATTCAAACTTCAGAGAGTTGTAAGTAATGGAAGTCTAGAATGTTTAATTGGGAAACTCATAGTATGATTATTTGTATCATATCAGTTAAGTGAGGAGAGTTTAATTTTTAATTATTTCAATTAATTTATTGCTGGGAGATTTACTTGGAGAATTTAAACCTTATCTGTTTCATCAATTAAGAGTCAGAGATTCAAAGACTGGATACTGAGAGCACCTGAATGAATCAGTGGAATTATGTAACATATTAAGTCTTTTTTTAACCATTATTAGAGTTCAGTGAGAGCAGTGCATTCCCAAAAAACCTAACTGGCTGCCTATGGATTCTTGTTCAGGATGTAGATGACCTAATTTTTAATTGCCTCAGCCCACATAATTGACTACATCTTTCCCTGTTCTGGAGAATTATTAAAGCACTTGTGATGGTTTTGATACCACTACAGTGCCCAAACCTGTTATGGGTAGAGCTGCTGAGACAGACATGTTCCCCTTTTCCAAAAGGACAATGACAGTCACCCTCCCCGTGTCTCTTACATTGATTAATGATATCAACAAAGTTCAATTTCCACAAGTACCCAAAACTTAAGTTATTCATCTGCTTTGTTTTGAATACATGCAGAACCATCACCAATGAGGGTTTTTTTTAAGTGTACTTAAGTATGCACTGGGAAAAGCAAATCTTGTTAGCCTAATTTACTCCAGTAAATTAGCTGGTTTATACGCAATAAATGTAGTTTTCCCTACATTCCCCACAATAATGAATTCTTCTATCCAAATTAAGAGGTAAACATCATGTTATGTGCATTTAAACCTCCCAAAAACATAACTGTTGATGAAGCAGTTTACTGATATCAGCATTGTTGATTAGAATTTGTTCAGCATTACCTCTTGGATATATCTGCAGAGGCTCTATTAACTGTCCATTTACTTGCTGTTCCATTACAGTGGAGTAATACTGCAAAGAGATTAAAGAAAGAGATTACTCAGTAATGTACAAATAGAAGTAAGAGCACTTATGGATTGTTTAATTCAACGTATTACGAAGTGCTTTTGGGTTTGGCTTTTTTAATTGCCAGAGCACATATCAGCCTTTAGGACACTTTCTTACCATTTGCAACATTCACACTTTAATAAAATGACACTGGAGGAACATAACCAAGGGTCTGGGATGCCCACCACAGCACTGACTCCAGCACAAGGATCTGTTCCTGGCTCAGCTAAGCAAGTTTCAGCCTCACCTGAAACCTGGGAATGCTTCAGAAGAGTGAGCAAATGAAACATTTACAGCAAACACAGCAGTTCCCACACCTGGAGAAGTCAGGAAAACCAGTCAAATGTGCAAACAAAGGAATGCTGTAAATAGGGGTAAAACCTGCACGATTACAAAAACACCAAGGAGGAGAAGAATCTGGAAAGTATCCAGGATTTTGCAGTGACAGAGCACAGGCAGGGCAGCTGGGTGATGTCCCACATAAGCAGAGGTGTCCTGTATTCCTTGGAGTACAGATTTAATGTACAGTAGGGTATGAAAGGCAGCATTACTAGAAAGGCACTGCAAACATACCAAGACCTTGGGCTCCACAGGGACTGCTGGGAATGAGCTGGGGGGATATTTAATGACAATGAAAGGCTAAGAACGGACAAAAAGGGATGCAAAAGTATCTGGGAACATCAAGACCCATAACAACAGAAAATATATAATGTGGGATAGAATCACAGACTCATAGAATTGTTTGGGTTGGAAAAGACCTCCAAGATCATTGAGTGTGACCCTCAATCTAAGACCACCATGACCCCTACATCATGTCTACATATTTCTTGAACACCTTCAGGGATGGTGACTCCACCACCTCCATGGGCATCCTGTTCCAATGCCTGACCACTCTGTCAGTGAAGAAATTCTTCCTAATATCCAACCTAAGCCTCCTCGGACACAACTTAAGGCCATTTCCTCTTATTCTGTCACTTGATACCAGGGAGAAGAGACCAACCTCCTTTCAGGAATTTGTAGGGAGCGATAGGGTCTCCCCTCAGCCTGAGAGGTGGCACAAGGATAAGGATGAAGAGTGGCATTAAATGAATTACTTGGATTAAATAAATGGAAACCTTTATTAGCCTTTCTTTAACTGACCCTCACTCCTGAGGAGGGGTGAACACTCACCAGACAGGACATTTAACATTGCAACCAGACAATCTTGGGGCAGGAGATAGACCTTGCTATGAGATTCCTGTCTGTAACCCACACATCTCTCATCACAACGTGTTAAATATCGAAAGCACATCACAAAGCACAGCTCTCCTGCAGTCACTGAGCATCTTTGAAGCAAACAGGCTGGCTGTGGGCCAGATCTTCATGGCATAAATCAGTGTAGCTCCACTGACTTTCATGCTAATTCTCACCAGCCGAGTGTGGTCTAAGACTTCAGCATGTCACTGTTACCAGCCTTTTGTGATACTATTACTCAAACTGGCAAGAATGGATGTCAACAAGGAAAAAAAATCCCAAGTCTCTATGGAATCACACACATGTATTTTGCTCACACCAATGGTTTCCTACAACACAAGCATTTTTCACCTATGCAACTTAAAAAGGACAGAAGTTTATTAACTGCCTGATGGTAGAAAACATTTTTCTTTCCATTGTAAAAGGAATTAAACATGTGAGCTACAGCAAGCATTAGATCACAGAATGTTAGGGGCTGGAAAGGACCTTGGAAGATCATCTAGTCCAATCCCCCTTCCAGAGCAAGTCAGTGGACATCAAGTCAATTTATGTGCAGTTTTTTGGTGCTGCTGTTTTTCAGTCATGCCAGAAGCAGAGAGAGATGTCCTCTCTGTGAAAACTCTGCTAGAAAGAAAATTGCTGAGGGTTTAAGGATCTGTCTGGCCCCACCTCCTGTATGTACATCTCCTGTTAGTGCCCAAACACGGAACTGCACATTTTAATAACCACCTGGCACATGCTTTTGTTGTGCTTCTACAGAGCAAAGTTCTTCACTGTGCCAGCCCACTCCTCTGAAATGAGCCTAGCGGTGGTGTGCCCATGTCAGGGGTGAAATCCACAGCCCAGCTCAAGTGCATCTATACCAATGCACACAGTGGGGGCAACAAACAGGAGGATCTAGAAGCCACTAGGACCTTAAAGATCATCTAGTTCCAACCCCCATGCCACCTCTGACTAGACCATGCTGCTTAAGGCCCCATCCAACCTGCCCTTAAACACTGCCAGGCCTGGAGTCTACAGCTTCTCTGGGCAACTTGTTCCAGTGCCTCACCACTCTCATTGTGCAGAAAAATTTCTTCCCAATGTCTAATCTAAATCACACTTCTTCCAGTTTGAAGCAATCACCCCTCGTCCTGCCACTACTCATCTTTGTAACAAGTTCCTCTTCAGCTCTTTTGTAGCCCCCTTCAAATACTGGAAGGCTGTTCTAAGGTCTCCCTGCAGCCTTTTCTTCTCAAGGCTGAAGAATCCCAAACCTCTCAGCTTGTCCTCACAGCAGAAGGGTCCCAGCTCTCTGATCATCTTTGTGGCCTCTTCTGGCCCTGCTCTAACAGTTCCATGTCCTTGTGTTGGAGGCTCCAGAGCTGGACACTGTACACCCTTCATAAATATCCCTTCATAAAAACCTGTCAAACGTACCTAACTGGTACCTTGTGGAGCTGTGAAAGGATCTCCTGTTCCACTGGGGGCCAAAATTACTTCATAAAAACCAAACTTTTAATTACCATTTTACTAGTGGCATTCTGTGACTTGAAGACACATATCTATCCATACACAGTATAACATATATGACATGCTCTCTAGAATAATAAACTAAACATACATCAGACTTTCCTACTGAAAAAAAAAAGATAAATAAAAGAGAGGGAAAGAGAGAGAGAAAAAAAAAAAAAAAAAAAAACATGACCCTCTCCATTACTCAAGCAGTGATGACAAGTAAATGAAATATCAATCATGTAAGCTGTCAACCTTTTGGGACAGCAATAACTGTTAACAAGTAGTCTGGAAAAATTGTCTGAAAATGACTTGTCCTCCACACATGAGCATTTGAGGTTTCCATGGAAAATTAAGATGCCAGTGGCTATTTGGAACATTGTTCAGGTATTCTTTTTAATGGAAAATTTGCCAGTTATTGATCCAGAGCATGTACCCCTTGCTTTCAGAAAGCTGCAAGCAACTTTCCAATCAGTGGCTGTCAAAAAAATTACTGCCTTTTTATTCTGATACAAGACAACAGCTAAAGTGCAGCTCCACTGCTACTCTATGTCTGTCTTTAATTAACCACAATGCACAACAGCAAGATGCTGTTATTTACCACTCCCTAATATCTGCATAGGCACAAAGGCTTTCTGCAAGCTGTAAAAATCATTCCAGAACTGCCTGAAATCACTTGCTGTCAAGTTCAGAAAGCAACAAACTTCAAGAGAGCCCTCACAACACCCTGGTCACCCAAATTGGACAGACATGGATTTGATGGATGCACCATTCAGTGGATATGGAAGAGGCTTGCTGATCACACTCAAAGAGTGACAGTCAATGGCCTGATGTCTAAGTGGAGATAAGTCATGAGTGGTGTTCTCCAGGGCCTGGAATGGGGACCAGTGCTGGTGAATATCTTGGTCAGTGATGTGGAGAGTGGGATTGAGGCACCTTCATCAGGTCTGCCAATGACACCAAGCTGTGTGGTGTGGTCAACACACTGGAGGAAAGGGATATCATCTGGAATGACCTGGACAGGCCAATTCCAACCTCATGAAGTTTAACAAAGCCAAGTACAAGGTCCTGCACCTGGCTCAGGGCATTCTCAAGCATAAATTCAGACTGGGTGGAGAATGGAGTCCGAAGGAGAAGGACTTTGAAGAGCTGGTTGATGAGAAGCTCAATGCAACCCACTTCTTGCAGGCTAGAAGCCAACTGAATGCTGGGAAGCATCCCCAGCAGTGTGGGCAGCAAGTGGAGGGGGGGATTCTGTCCTTCTGCTCTGCTCTGCTGAGGAGCACTGAAACAGGGTACCCAGGCAGGTGGTTGAGGCCCCATCCCTGGAGATATTCGAGGTGAGGCTCGACAGGGCTCTGGGCAACCTGATCTAGTTGAGGATGTCCCTGCTGACTGCAGGCAGGGGCTGGACTAGATCAGCTTTGGAGGTCCCTTCCAACCCAGGCCATTCTGTGATTCTATGATATTTCTTGAAGGCTTCAAAAACCTCTAAATTGAGCATTTTTCTTCCTCAAGATGACAGTGGATTCAGTTGTGAGAACATTTTCCCAAACATATCCCAAAATAGGATGTTAGAAAGTTAAACCATCAAACAGAAAACCGGTTTACAACTGAAGGGAAAAATTTCAGAGAAGAAAAATTGAAGTGAAAAGAAGTCACTTACAGACATCCCATAATTTATAAGGGAAAGCAGAGAGTTGAGTAATCATAAACTCTAATGTACTGCAATTTTAACAGTAAGCTTGGAAGCCTAACAAAAAGGTGACCTTACAAAGGCATGATTGACCTTAAGACTGTGCCAGGAAAGTTAGAGTTTTCCTGTTTAACAGCAAAAATGGCAGATATTTTATGAGGAAAACGGAGAAACACAGGAATTTCAGTGGGGAAGCATCACCAGTGATCTACTTGCATAAAACAAACCTTCAAACAAGAGTTTTCTTCCTTTCTGACACACCCAGGCTTCCACTCCATGAATGTCCACCTCAGCCTTCACAAGGGAAGAAATAGTACAATCTCTGCAGGTATCAACAGGATCAAAGTCCACTGAGGAAGTCCTCCTGGAGCCTAGACCTGAATCCCTTTCATAGGAATCACTGAATTGTTTCCATTGGAAAAGACCTCTGACACCACTGAGTCCAACTGTTACCCCAGCACTGCCAGGTCACCACTAAACCATGGCCCTCAGCACCATCTCCATGGCTGTGAAACCCCTCCAGGGATGGAGATTCCACCACTGCCCTGGGCAGACTGGCACAGGCCTTGACAACCCTTTCCATGAAGAAATTGTATCTCCTGCCCAACCTAATCCTCCCCTGGGGCAACTTGAGGCCATTTCCTCTTGTCCTGTTGCTTGTTGCATGTGAGAAGATACTAACCCCCACCTGGCTTCAACCTCCTTTCAGGGGGTTGTTGAGAGCCAGAAGGTCTCTCCTCAGCCTCCTTTTCTCCAAGCTGAATAACCCCAGCTCCTCCAGCTGCTCCTCATACGAAATGTGCTTCACCAGCTTCACTGCTCTTCCTTGACCTGCTCCAGCACCTCAATGTCCTTTCTGGAGTGACGAGCCCAAAACTGAACTCAAGATTCAAGGCATGGCCTCACCAGTGCTGGGTACAGGGGACAATCCCTGCCCTGGTCCTGCTGGCCACATTATTGCTGATTCAGGCCAGGATGTTGTTGGCCTTCTGGCCACCTGGGCACATGCTGGCTGATCTTCAGCCACTGTCAGCCAACACCCCCAGGTCCTCTTCCTCCAGGCAACTTTCCATGAACGCAGAAACATGGATCATTAGCTGTATTTACATGCCAAATTCACAACAACACAATGACGCTGTTCTGCCACGCACTACAGAACGTGCCCACGAGGGATCCACTAAGCTGAGACTCTGGCAAGATGTAGGTGATCCAAAGCTCCCTGCTCTGCCTCCTCTGCAACGGGGAACTGATAAAGAGCACTAATGCAAACCAAGTCATTAAATCTCACCAAAACCACCTACAAGTGGGACTAAAGAGGGCTTTGTTCTGGTGTGTTCCAAGTTCAGGTCATTAATATAGCAGGACGTGCACTTTATAAGGAAGCAGCTTTCCATCTGGCTTAGAGAGAAAATACCCATTTGTTGTCTTCTTGCTTATCAATTTTGTTTGAAAGGAAACGTTAAGTGATTTTTTTTTTTCCACTTACATCTGCAACATGAAAGATATACTGAAGCTATATTCAAATCATTTCGTTTCAAGAAGTCACCACAGACATATTTATAGGTGTCTGGTTGAGATTTTACACACATCCACGTAGATAAAGGCACACACAGACACATATATCTCATATTAAAAAACAGAAAATACATCTTTAAATCCTCTATGAGTATTGAGCCTGCAGCTACAATGAAACTCCTCTGTGAGGAGGGGTGAAACAGTCTCCAGATGAAAGTAGATTTTGAAAAATTTTTAGAGCCCAGGGGTTCATTTTTAATGAGCCGTTACTTTAAGTACTGCATAAAAAATACAAGAAATTGATAGTCCATTTAGCCTGCACTATACCTAATGCAAAAGTCATTAAGATGCATTATTCTTAATGTTTATGATATGATCAGTATGTGTACAAGTCTTCTTTTTTTTTTTTCTTTTTAAAGTCAAGCATGTCCATATATCTCATGTGACAGAGTTTTTAACACCTAGACTTAGTAGAGGAACGTTATGCCAAGAACTTATTACAGGAATATTGTGCTGTGAGCACTGCAGCTTATGTTAACACTTTGCTACAAGCAAAAACCACACAAATAGAACCCAAAAAAAAGCAGGGGAATCAGCAGCATTATTTATACTATACCTACATAGGACAGCATGGCTTTCATTTCTTCATCACTTCTGACAGTGATCCGATCCCCGTCCTCATCTTCATCTAGCAAAGATAATTATAACATCCATCAGCAGTGAAAGGAGGATATTGATAATTTGAATGTGTAAGGGTTGCACCTGGACTTTGACAAGCAAATAAAACAGGTAACCAGGTCCTCTGAAAGGATAAAGTATAATGACTCCAAACATTAAGTTACAAAGATTATAATGACATCCAAAAAGGAGGCACAAAGTCCTCAAAACTTTGCTGTCAACAGCTCTTCACTGCCAGAACCTCTCCAGAAGCTGAGAGCTTTACACATGCTCTTACAGTCCTCACTGAAACCCATCAAGGCACTCATTTGACACGAAGTACAAGTAAAGTACTGAGTGTGCTTTAATCCTCCCATATGGAGTTAAGCTTTGGCATATTTTTCATCAGAATTACCAGAAGTTAAAAGTAATAATTAAAAAAAGAATAATTAAAAATTAAATTATTTTCTTCCCATTAAAATCTTCTGGTCTTAGCGTCGACCCTACCTCAACTCACCTGCCCTGTGCCAAGTTCCTCCCACCCCTTTGCCCCATCCCTGTTCCAGGTGCATGGGCATCCCAGCTTCGTGATACAGCAAGACTGCCTTAAAAATGGGAACTTCTAAGCAGACACAAGTCAGCAGTGTTTAAAAAGAGATTTAGATGAAGACAGAAGTTTGTGAACAAGCAAAACCAGTCTGTCTTTGTTCCTAGTGTGTGAAAAGGAGGAAAGAGCAGCACTAGCAGCAACAACTGTTTCTTGATGGCAGCTTGAGCACAGCCGAGCCAACCCACAGACAAGTCACTTCTGGTATGAACAACAACGCTACTGTCAAGGCAGAGGAAAGGGAGCAAGATTTAGAATGGCTCCAGCAGAGCAAGGCAGTCAGAAAGAATTATTAATATGAAGATCTGAAGGAAAAATCGACTTTCCAAAGACATATGGTAGGATTCAGCAGGTGCAGATTTACCAGGGGGCTCAATCCCCTCCATTAGCACCAGCTGGTGCCACAACACGCTCCAGTGTCACAAGCAGTGTGTGCTGAGACACTCTGTGTGGTTTCTTCACTCCAAAGGCAGATGTGTCCACCCTGTCTTCTCCTGTCCTCGTCCTTGTGAAAGGCCCTGGACCACCAGAGTACCCTTTGACCAAGGGAGAGCTGCACCCATCGCCTGATGAACACAATAGATCCCTCCCTTCCAAATCAGTTACAAAATGTTAATTTCTTTTTATTGCTCTAGCTTTGGGGAAGAAAGGAGTGTTAATGATCTGCCTCAAATTTTTGCCTGCTGCAATTCAAATATCTTCCTTAGATACTTCTGTAAAAAAACAAAGCATGTTGGTCTATAGCTTGCTTTCACATTGATTTTGCCCTTTGGATAGGGAGCTCTTTGAATATAAAACAATGAAACACACAACTGATACCAAAGAATGGCTAAGAAATTCACACCTCTTTTTGGCCAGAAAACATCTACTGTGGAGAATCTCAATCACAGAAGCCCATTTGATAGAATGGATTGGGTTGGAAAGGACCTTTCATGGTCATCAAGTCCAAACAGCCCTGCAGTCAGCAGGGACATCTGCAAATAAAGCAGGTTGCTAAGAGCCTCAAACAGGTTGCCCAGGGAGGCTGTAGATGCCCCCTCCCTGGAGGTGTTCAAGGCCAGGTTGGATGAGGCCTTGAGCAACCAGGTCTAGTGGAAAGTATCCCTGCCTATGGCAGGGGGCTTGGAACTAAATGATATTACAAACCAAACCCATTCTATTAAATGATTCTGAGGTTATAAGGAAAACAGCAAAACAATGCAGAAGAAAGAATATTATAATAAGAGAGAAATAACAAGGGAAAAACATAAAAACCTTAGAATTACATTTTAAAAGTGTACTGGGAAGTGAGCTACAGGACACTAGAAACATGGGAACTGGAGGAGGAATTAGGTAGCACAGTGATGTCCTTAAAGAGCCTTGTCTCATGGAAATTTAACTGGTGAATTGCCAGACTGCTAAAACTCCTTGCTAGGGTCACCAGCCTGCAGCAAATCACGAATGATGAAAAGATTAAGAAGAGTTAGTGAGCTGAAACTGAACACTTCCTTGCCTGGAAAGATTTTTGGGCAGAAAGGAGGAAGAGGAATTGTAGAACTGCTACCTGGCCAAAACCCAAGTGCCGCTTGCAGTGTGTAATGGAGTAAAAGACTGGAGAAGCAGCTGCTGGAATAGTGAACACAACAAACACCATGCATCTTGAAGAAGGAACTGGAGTAAGGTGCATAAGAGGGGAAATACAGAATAATAGAATCATTTAGACTGGAAAAGACCTCCAAGACCATCAAATCCAATTGCTAATCCAGCATTGCCAGGTCACCACTAAACCATGTCCCTCAGCACCACATCTAAGTGGCTTTGAAACCCCTCCAGGGATAATGATTCAGCCACTTCCCTGGGCAGCCTGTTCCAGGGCTAGACAGAGACAGATGAATAAATGGAGACAAAAGCTGTTCAACAGGCCTGGCTTAAGGAAACAGAACAGGGACCATCAAAAATAGAAAAGTGGAAAATGCTTAAAGAGTCCAATTGCAAAATGTTTATTAAAAAAATATAAATCACGCATTATTCACCAGCAAATGATTAAGAAATTATTTCCAAAGTTCTCAGAAATGCAAAGAGAATAAATTTTAAATGTTGATGGTGGCACAAAGAGATTAAATTTTAAGTGTTGATGAAGAATTAGAAAAGGCTACCTGGCATGAAAAAAAGTCAAGCCTAAAGTAGCCAGGCAGTTCTTGCGGAGATCCTTTGCCAGCCTGCCACCACATCTAAGTGGGCCCAGCCCAAAAGCTGGCTAGATATGACACCCAGGGTTCAAAAAGATTTCCAGGTTTCTCCACTTGTCTAGAGCACAGCAATACAATTTTCCAGCACATTAGGGAAGCAAAAGTAGAACAACAACAACAAAAAAAATCCTACGTACTGGCTGGATTTTGCTAATGTCACTTAAAATGGAGGAAGAAACCCTCACAAGATACCAAATAGAGTGCAGCAGATGGTAAACAAATATTATGAAGCAATCTTCACAAAATCTGCAGCGTGTCACAAATACACAAAATGGCAGAGTTTGGATAAAAGGATCATAACAGGCCATATGCTGTTAGTGATTTTATTTGTAGAGCTGTGTAATACAGCGGTGAAACCCACATAAAAGGTCCAACAGTAGGAGAAGTGCAGCCCCAGGTAGGAGCCACAATGGATGGGATGTTGTAGATAACAATAACTAAGCAAAGAGTGGAGGAGCCTGCACTGGATGGCAATTATCCTCATCTCAAGAAGCAATGCAGCAGGTGAGAAGGAAGCTTAAGCTGGTAAAATCCAGGCATTTGCTATGGAAAAAGTAACCAGCAAAATCCCACATCAATATACATAACATATTTTAGATGCCAGTTAAATGGCAGGGGAAATGGTTTTGTGCAGATGTAAATGACAGGCTAGAGACATGAACCAAAAGCACAGAAGCAGATGTTAGAAGACGCAACGAAATAAGTATTTCCAGGGAAGTTCTACACATGGTACCATTAATATGGGCTACTGCCCTGATTGCAGCGACTGCTGCTGGTGCATGAAGTTCACACAAAGCTAATGTGTGATGTGGGAGGTGTCTGAAGAAAATACTAACAAATCATAAATGGCAAGGTCTGGAGCCTGCTTTGCTCAGGTCTCTGTAGAAAGTCTTGTTTGCAAAAGCAGGGCAGTGGAAACGTCAAGGTTACAGAGAAAGAACACTTATAATTTCCATTCTTAGGTTTCTGCTGGTTTAAGAGGGGAATAAAACAAACACTAAAAGAAAGCTAAAAAGCACTAGATAGTATTCAAAGGACCATAAAACAATATTTCCTTTGACCTGTTGGAGTGGGGCCAGGGAAGCCACAGAAACGATGGGAGGGCTAGAAGCCCTCTGCAGTGAGGCCAGGCTGAGAGAGTTGGAGTTGTTCAGCCTGGAGAAGGCTCCAAGGAGGCCTTCTGGTGGGCTTTCAGGACTTAAAGGGGCCAATCAGAAAGTCTGGGACAGACTTTTGAGCTGGGCCTGTTGTGACAGGACAGGGATGATGGTTTGAACTAAAAGAGGGAGATTCAGAGTGGAAAGTAGAAATGTTTGACCCTGAGGGTGGTGAGACCCTGCCCCAGCTTGCCCTGAGGGGTGGGAGATGCCACTCCAAGTCAGGTTGTTTGAGGCTCTGGGCAATCTGCTCTAATTACAGCTGTCACTGCTGACTACAGGGAGGTTGGACTAAACGACCTTGGAAGGTCCCTTTCAAGCCAAACCATTCTGTGATTCCATAATCTGTAAAATCTGCTGCTCTTTTGGTTTCTTCCAGTGGAGGATTAAAATTTTAAGCTCAGACCTACAGGTACTTTATACTTTTCATTTAATTCCAGCAATATAATTGCAGTGAGCAGTAAGAGCACAGTAAGGTCACGCTGGTAATTAAAGCTATATTGTAGAAATATGCTGGTTCGAGATGTGATTAAATAATAAAATATTGCTTGGCTCCGTATCAGCATTAAACTTGCATCAAGGCATAAAATATTTAACTGTAACATATAATGAATGCAAACATTATTGATTTTTTAAAAAATGACAGCCCTAAAACATGGCAAAGGAGACAGTTTGTAAGAGCCATACTTACACTCGAACGCTGTTGTCGTTGCATCTGGCAGCACTTGACCGATGACATCCTAAAATGGAAAGAAGAATCAACTTGGTATCAAATGGGAAATGCCTGAGATGACTCAGACTAAATCATTTTCATCACTCCCCAGCGCAGGCTGAAGCGCACCTGCTACTCACCACTGCCCCAAAATCACAGACTTCTTTAGGACACAACACAAATCAGAACAGGTAATAGTGCTCTTCTCCTTCCTCTCCACAGCACCTTGAGGAAAACTGTTGTCTTTTCAAATAACTCAGTCGTAGAATCACAGAATCACTATGGTTGGAAAAGGCCTTCAAGATATCAAGTCCAACCATTCTCTAACTTATCCAGGGCCACTACTACACCACAGCCTTGAGCACTGTATCTAGATGGCTTTTACATACATCCAGGAGATTCAACCAATTCCCTGAGCAGCCTCTTCCAGTCTTTGATAACCCTTTCAGTATAGGAGTTTTCCTTAATGTCTATCCTAAACCTTTCCTGGCATAATTTGATGCCATTTCCTCCCGTCCTATCAGTTGTGACTTGTGAGAAAAGACCAACAGCCACCTCTCTACAATCTCCTTTCAGGGAATTGCAGAGAGCCAGAAGGTCTCCTCTCAGCCTCCTTTTCTCCAGGCTGAACGACCCCAATTCCCTTAGCCACTCCTCACAAGACCTGTGCTCCAGACCCTTCACTGGCTTTGTTGCCCCACAACTGCAAACAAGTCAGTGCCATCTGCTCTGGAAGTTTAAAGAATCTTCTCCTGGAGAAAAGGGGGTTGAGAAAGGACCTTCTTGTGCTCTACTACTCCCTTAAAGGAGGCTGGAGTGAAGTGTGGCTTAGTCTCTTCTCCCAGGGGATAGGGCAAGAGGAAACAAGTTGCACCTGGGAAGGTTTAGGTTGGATAGAAGGATCAGTTTCTTCCCCAAAAGGGTTTCAAGGCCTGGCCTAGGCTGCCCAGGGCAGAAGAGTCACCATGCCTAGAAGGGTTTCAAAGCCACAGAGATGTAGTGCTGAGGGGCATGGTTTAGTGATGACCTGGCAGTGCTGGGTTAACAGTTGCAGCCAACCAAAACGATTCTGTGATTCCAAGTACTAACCCAGTTGACCACCTTCACCCTCAGTACACAATGATGCCACACAAACCCCTTTCTTAGAGGGCCCACAACTCACATTCATGAGCCCATCACAAAATACACCACACACTTCCAAGTGTCTGGTCCCTGATCCAAACCAGCACTATTTTGCCAACACAAGCCTTCCTGTACAGCTAAACAGAGAGAAGAAGAGCTATTATTATTATATTATTATTTTTAGCCTTTACATACAACATTTACCCAGTGTAAAATAGCTGCTGGGGCTGAAGTCATCCTGGCCTCCCAGTGCATGTGCTGTCATCAGCCTTTGCCAGGCTGTAATATGTCATGTCAGGGCATGGCATAAATGCACAGCGTGGTTTTTCCCTTCCTGCTGCCTGATTTCTCATGTCAGACAATCTTTCCACTGACAGCATCACAAAGTGATTAGAAATTAATGAACAACAATACTTATTGTCATACATAGACTGTGAGCATCTTGGGGTGCTGAGCACTCCCCACCTATCAAAGCTTCAGTGATTGCTGCCCTGTCACTTTTGTTTTCTCTATTTTTTCATTTAAAACCAGGAAATCAAACATTCTGTGCAGTGTTTAAGACACAATCAGCACAATGAGAAGGCAGCAAAGGCAAACTGAAGATTGCTCTGGGCAACCTGGTCTAGTTGAGGATGTCCCTGCTGACTGCGGGGGGAAAAAGAGGGGAGGTTGGACTAGACCTTTGGAGGTCCCTTCCAGCCCAGCCCGTTCCATGATTCTGTGAATTCCATGGAGCTAACTGAATCATGCTCTGCTCCGGTAAGGCTGTATCTGGAATAATATGTCCAGGTTCAAGAAGGACCTTAAAGAACTGCTGGAAAGAGCCCAACACAGAGCCACAAAGATGATCAAGGAAGTGGAACATCTTCCTTACGAGGAAAGCTTGAGGGGGCTGGGGGTCTTTAGCTTGGAGAAGAGGAAACTGAGAGGTGACCTCATTCAGAGGAGGGTGGGGCCAGGCTCTGCTCAGTGGTATCCAATGGTAGGACAAGGGACAATATGTGCAAACTGGAGCAGAGGAGATTCCACACAAACATAAGAAAAAAAACTTTTTCACTGTGAGGGTGACAGAGCCCTGGAGCAGACTGCCCAGAGAAGTTGTGCAGTCTCCTTTCCTGGAGACATTCAAAACCTGCCTGGATGCATTCCTGTGTGACCTACTCTAGGTGATCCTACTCTGGCAGCAGGGGTTGGACTGGACAGTCTTTCAAGGTCCCTCCCAACTCCTAACATTCTGTGATTCTGTTGACAGAAAATGGTGGGGCTTGGAAGGGCATTCAGAGATCGTCAGGCCCAACCCCCTGCCAAAGCAGGATCACCCAGGGCAGGCCACACAGGAACACATCCAGATGGGTCTTGAAAGCCTCTAGAGAAGGAGACTCCACAACCTCTCTGGGCAGCCTGTTCCAGTGCTCCATCATGCTCACAATGAAAAAGTTTTTCCTCATGTTGAGGTGGAACTTCCTGTGCTGCAGTTTGCATCCACTGCCCCTTGTCCTATCACAGGGCACCACTGAAAAGAGCCTGGCTCCTTCTTAACACCCACCCTTCAGACATTTATAGACATTAACAAGATCTTCTCTCAGTCTTCTCCAGACTAAGCAGCCCCAGGTCTCTCAGCCCTTCCTCATCAGACAGATGTTCCAGTCCCTTCATCATCCTCATAGCCTCCGTTGGACACTCTTTAGTATATGCCTGTCCCTCTTGAATTGGTGAGCCCAGAAGTGGACACAATACTCCAGATGTGGTCTCACCAGGGGCAAATAGTATTTCTAAAACTTTTTCTTTCGTTTTAGATACTAAACCAGTAGTATGTAATTTAAAACACGAATTATATACAAAAGAGAAAGGATGTGCCACACAGCTTACCAAATCATGTAGATTTTAAGTTTGTGAACCCAAAACCAAGGAAAAACTGAGCCCAAACGTTGACACATCAAGAAAAATTCCTCCAGTGCAGCAATTCTACAAAGTTGAACAGCTCTGTCAGTTCTCTGCCAAAAGGCAGTCAAGCTGCACCCTCTGCTCCTACCAAGAAATTAAAGTCTTGCCTAACCAGAAGACTGTTAACTAATTATTTCTAAATCCATTTAGTTAAACACAGAAAATTCCTCAGCAAACACACTTTAATCGTGTTAGATTTAAGCCACTTGTAAAATGTTCTTATGTGGGCATGCAGATGCTGCCATGAAATGGATTTTAAAAGTGTTTTCAGAGAAGGACTCCAGCTCTGGAGTAGCTACAAACTGTATTTAAGAGATGTGTAACATGGCACTGTGACAGTTCTGACTGCCCCAAATATCTGCTAGGAAAGTTCCAAGACTCCTAAATCTGCTACAGCAGCACTGAAGCAATGATGACAAAGTCTTATAACCTCTCTCTTTATTCAGAGTAACTTTTTCTGTCTATTGAAGCTTTACAATGACTGATGATCAAGTACATAAATGGGACTATGCACCATAACTCTGTCTTACACCAAAGAGTTGAAAAGAAAAGTCTTTCAAAGACCACAAAAACTTTCCTGTGATCAGCTTGCAATATTGCCATAAATCAAAAACTAGCCTTACAGGGAGTGGGAAGGAAAGAATTGACACCATTGCTCTCTTGTTACCATAGTATTTTCATCACCTACATAAGACCTCCTTGCTCAAATGCTCAGCAGACCTCTCAGTAACCCAAGCTTAAAGGATTTAAACACCCTGGAGGTGTTATAAGACACAGAGATGTTGTGGTAGGAGACATGGTTTAGCATCAGACTTGGCAGAGTTAGAGAATGGTTAGACTCAATGATCTTAAAGGTCTTTTCCAACCAAAATGATTCTGTGTTTACTCTAAATTTCTACTGATTATGCATGTCTGGTGATTTTCTACTATCAGAGAGATCACAAGAAATAAAATACCATAACTTGTAGGCACAAGTGGGCTCACATACAGAACAGCTTCTGTTTTGTCTCACAAAACCAAAAAGCCTCTAACAATGAGGACGAAAATCAGAGAACAGCAGCTGAAATAAGAACTTCACCAAAGCTGCTCTTTAGGAGAGCTGTGGAGCACTTAGCTCTAGCAGAAAAGGTGAAAGTATTGCTTTAAAAGTCGCTGTAAATATTGAAAGCACCCCTATTTCAGTTAAAACTTGCTTTATCTCAGTATGACATCATCAAGTTATCCTAAGTTAACACCAAGAGCTTAACTACTCCAGTGGTAGCCAGGGCAAACGAATCTAGACAGCCTGATGAAAGAAAAATAAGCTTATTGTAATTCATTTAGTGGTGCCTTGAAAATAAATCTGGTTACTGGTAACTTAAAGGTCTTCGAAGCTGATATACACAGAGCACATTTAAAGTGACATTATGAAGAGGAGCTCTTAGCACCCAGTTTAGGAAGACAATCAAGAAAATGCCTAAGGTGAAGCACACAACCAGTGCAGCTTCCAGGGGTCAAGCATCGTCCTGCTGCATCAAGGCAAACCACCAGCACCACTCTGCAGCTATCAGGCTTTCTGGTTTGAGTATCCACTGCACAGTTTAGCACCTACAAAGGCTACTCCAAGAGACAGAGTTGTTGAAAAGGCAGAAATGTGTCATTTATTGCATAAAATGTTGCACTGAGCATCAGACCCCTGACTCCAACAGGTTATTCTATGGCCAGGGATGGGGTATGTGGTGATCCTATCCCTCAGCTTCTTCTCTGAAAAAAAGGAGATGGAAATAATCTTGCTGCCAGCCTGAAATGCAGCAAGGCTACTCACTTGTATTCACAGGGCTGTTCACACTTCTGGAATGACAAATTAACAAAAAACATGTGTAAAAAAAAAATACCTTGTTGTTCTCATTTTACAGGGCTTTCCTAACACAAAGCAGACCATGGGATCTACCTTAGAAGGAAGAGCAGCCTTACTACAGAGTTAACTCAAGGCTTCCCCAAGCACCTAGCTTCCATCAAAGCTTGAGATCTGGGGGGTTTGGAACTGGCTACTAAACATGCTTCTAGAATTCAAGGCAAGGTGTTACTTCCCAGCAAACCACTTGGACTGCAGGTACATGGAGCAGGCTCAAGCCTGCCATGCACTGGACAGCATCACACAGACAGATCAGTGCTACAAGGACTACTCTGACATTGGTTGTGCCCCAAACAGCAAGAGCTGACAAAAAAGGGGTCCCCTTCCATCCCTGGATCTTCAACTGAGAGAGACAGACAAAAAGGGAAACAGCAGGGGTCTGACTGGATTATTACTCTTGAGTAATTTCCCTTAGCGGCGAATGTCTCACATCTCCATATCATCTTTAACTGATGCTCTAACACATAAGCCCTGTGCCATTGCCCACCAGGTGAGTGGAAATGACAGTGAAGGCAGAAGGGCAACATGAGACTGGGTCAGCCCCACTCCTGCCCTTCCACCATGCTCAGGGCTCCTCCCTAGGAACACATGGTGACAGATCTACCACAATTCAGCGTACTGAGCCTCACTTCATTCCATTTCTGCAGGTATCAGATAAATTAAGCGCATGTGCATGCTGTGATGGCACCTCTTGAAACACAGTTAGGAATACTATAGAATCACTGAATTGTTTTGGTTGGAAGCGACCTTTAAGATGATCAAGTCCAACCATTAACCCAACACTGCCATGCCACCACTAAAGCATGTCCCTCAACACAACATCCAACCAGCCTTGAATCCCCTCCAGGGATGGGGATCCCTGACAAGGGCAGCCTGTTATTTTAACTTCAGGTCAAAAAGTCATACAGTGGCCTCAGCTGCAACCAGACCTACAACAGAAACTGCAGGTGCAAAGCCTCAGCTGTAAGATATGGTCTGGCCATCAAGTTACAGCTGTGCTCCCCAAAGCCCTCTCCAGATTCAGACACAGACCCCCATCCTGCATTACTGCCCCAAAAGAAGATTCCTGGAGGGCCAGCAGCTCTGGAGGGCCACAGGCTTGGAGTAAACCATGGTCCCTGCTTCCTACTTTTTATGCAGTTTAAGCTTAAACGGCTCTTTTTTCCAGCCTCCTTGGTAAACAGACTACACAGCTCAAGTTCAAGGCTCACATCCCCTCAGCTGGTTTTACGCTGAAGCATTAAGATGAAAGCTAAAAAGCAAAATAATTTTGCAAAGCCATGCCCTCAACCTGCCAACATTTCTCTATTGACTTTCCTGTGTGACCTTCTCTAGGTGAACCTGCCTTGACAGAGGAGTTGGACTCAATGATCTTTCTCCAGAGGTCCCTTCCAACCCTTACCATTCTGTGCCTTTTACGTAATACAATCAAGCTTAAACTACTAATAATTCTAAAATGCTCAAGGATAGTCCAAGCACCAGGGATTATCTCACTTTATTTCGGGAAAAAAAAAATAAGGAAAACATGAAGCAGGATGTGTAATAAACCTGGCTCAGATTTACACCACTTGTCTTTCAAGGGTACAGTGGGGTTGGCTCAGGCTTGCTACATAACCACTGGAAAGTGACCACAGTCTCCAAGGGGAAACTGATCCTCTCAGAAGTCACAGTGATCTCTCAAAAGTTCTGCTCCATCTCCTCCACCTACAGGAAGTATTGGATGATGCTAAATGTTAGGAAGAATGAAATCTAGAACAGCAGATATCCATTCCAACTACCTCTGCAATCTCCTACAGGCCCAGCATCAGACATTTTCCAGCAAACCAACATGTGTCTCCTCAGTAAAATGAAACATGTTGAGAAAGCTTTGCAGAATCTCTCTCCAATATTAATACAAACAGAAGAAATTAAATATGCTCATGATCTGTGGTATGTGAAGGGTTTTTTTTAGAGAAATGTGGGCACATGGAGTCTCCAGCAGAGATGCACTACATAAGAAAGTTGAGGGTGTCCTGAAGAAAATAAGTATGACCTGCACACAAAGATTATAGACTCTTCTTTGGGTTAAGGATGTAATTATGAAACATAGCAATTGAGCTAAATATCCACTGCCATTCCTGGGTAAACAGATGATCCTTGGATACTTGATGTGTATGAGGAGAAAACGAGGCAGTGATTGAGGGCAGCTGAGGGCAAAGGAGATGCCACAAACCCACCACACGGCCACGGGCAGAACACATGCAGAATGCACTGGGAATGAGCCACGGAGGCACAATTCTCCAAAGGACTTTTTAATCTCCCTAAAGTGATGCCTTGTAACCATCCCATCACACCATGGAGATGTTGCATGCCTGGCACTGCTGCACGTAAAACCCCTTGGAGAAACCAACCCTTCAGACCATCACTCTGAAGACAATCCGGGGTCCTGCTGGCCATTTCACCACCAGTAAGTGCTTCGCCGTGGATGGAGCAAAGTCAGCCCATAGCGCAGCACAGAGGGCAACGAGGCTGCCCCAAGCCATGGGTTTTACCAGCCTCCACCAAAACCACTTTCCCATTAAAACTTTCGGCCACAAAGCAGCAAAGAGAACATCCCGAAGAAAACAAACCAGCACTTTTCGCCTCTCAGGGATGATTCTGATTCCCCACCTCGGTCGGCGCTGCCGGAGCCGCAGACCCCGTGCCACATCCGTGCCCGCCACCCCGTTTGCCCCCCGGACAGCGGGACAAGGGTGTCCCCCATGCCTGTCCCACCCCTCGCCGGGACTCACCAGCACGTCCCTGAAGAGCAGCTGAGGAGCCGAGTGAACGGTCCAGTCGACGGCCCCGCCGTCGGGGATCTTGATGCGGATAACCAGCGCCTGGCTCTCCATGGCGCAAGAAGGGCCGCAGAGCAGCCAGAGCATCCCCGCCCCGGCGGGCTCACATGCTGCGGCGGGCCGCGGGGGGCTGCCGAACCGAACCGAGCCGGGCCGGGTCGGGTCGGGCCAAGCCTGCGCCGACCCGCCCGCAGGAAGGAATAGATGCCCCGGAACCAAAACGGAGGCACCGGGAGGAGGGACAGAGAGATGTAGGGGAGGAAGAGGAGGAGGGAGCGGAGGCGGCGCCATGTTGCGGGGAGGCGGCTCCATGTTGGGGGTGGGGGGCGGTGATTGTGGCAGCTCCAGTGCCTGGCAGCCAGCAGGAAAGCAGAGGCACCGGGTTTCATTTTTTCATAGATTCACAGGATGTTAGGGGTTGGAAAGAATCTCAAAAGATCATATAGTCCAAGCTCCTGCCAGAGCAGGACCACCTAGAGTAGGTCACACAGGAATGCATCCAGGTAGGTTTTGAATGTCTCCAGAGAAGGAGACTCCACAACCTCTCTGGGTAGCCTGTTCCAGGGCTCTGTCACCCTCACAGTGAGAAAGTTTTATCTTATGTCCACGTGGAACCTCCTCTGCTCCAGCTGGCACCCATTCCTCTTTACCCTATCATTGGACATCACTGAGCAGAGCCTGGCTCCTAACACTTACCCTTCATATCTTTATCAACATGAATGAGGTCACCCCTCAGGCTCCTCCAAGCTAAGCAGCCCCAGCTCCCTCAGCCTTTCCTCAGCAGGGAGATGTTCCACTCCCTTAATCATCTGTGTGGCTCTGTGCTAGACTCTTCAAGCAGTTCCCTGAGATCCTTGAACTGAGGTCCCCAGAAGTGGACACACTATTTCACAATATTTCACAATTTATTCCCCAAAAGGGTTGTCAAGGCCTAGCCCAGGCTGCCCAGGGCAGTGGTGGAGCCCCCATCCCTGGGTGGCTTTTAAAGCCCTGGACATGTGGTGCTGAGGGACATGGCCTAGTGGTGACCTGGCAGTGCTGGGTTAATGGTTAGACTCCATACTCTTAAAGGTCTCTTCCAACCAGAACGATTCTATAGCTCCTGCATTAGTTAAAAAGTGTTGGAAGTCTTCTCATGTTCAGAACTCGGAGGAATGAATTGAGGTCTCCTGCTGTGATAGGTTCTTCTCCTGGGGCTTCTGCCTTCAGGTTACTCCATCTAACACACAGTAACACATAAGCAAAGGAATCGTGTGCGTGTGGCCAGCTCAGGCAGCTCATACATCTCTACCTCAGTGTGAGGTCCCTACTCAGACCCTTCCAGTCAGACAGCAATACAAACCAGTAACCTGAGGCACTGGAAGGGGACTGTGCTGTGCTCTGCTTGTTGCTGTTACATCCAAACGTCTGCATTAATGTGCTTTAAGCAGTTTGGCCAAAAGCTGTCACCAACTTTGCTCTTTCTCCAAATTACAGAATACTCAGTGAAATATCTCCTGTATGGATGTCTTGGTAAAATTCTTTCATCCAAGAGTCTGTTCAGTCCAGCTGAAAACAGCCCATTTCAAGATACAGTCTGAACTAAAGTATAGCTCTGAGGAAAAATCCCTGTTAAAAGCTTATATCCAGCATCCTCAGCAGCAACAAAGAATGGTTGGTTATGTCAGAGCATGACAGCTGTGTAATTTCCATATCACAACCACAAGCCATGATCTGCTACATTCAGCTTTAAAACCCCCTGGTTTTGCCTGACAGAAGTTATAAGGAAGGCTCCCAGCTCCATCCATCTCTGCAGCACCAAACTTTCTGGTTGGGTTTAGTGGAAGGAGAGCATTAATCTCAATTGTAGGTTATTGATCTGTGCATTTTATCACAATTTCTCACATTATCGTGTGTGACAAACTGGACTATTTGAGTTATATTATCAGTTTAGAGAGGGGGAAAATGGAAGGTATATCTGATTTAATTCCTGAAACAGCTTCCAGCTTCCTCAGATTAGAATTCTACGTTGTTGGAGCTTTAGGAAAAAAAAAAAAAAAAAAAAAAAAAAGGGACCTTTTAGTGGCCATTAGCAGAGATAAATTCTCTCTCTGTTCAATAACTTTATAATTTAGTTCCTACACTAGAAATTAATAGAGCCCCAACTCCTAAGTATCTAAGGGATTGATGCTGCTCACACCGACATCTTTCTGTTCAAATGAACCTTTTACCTACAGTCCCTGTGTACCTTTCAGTCAGGTTCATTTCAATCAGACTCATTTTCTATTACATTTCAAAGAACAGGACACAAAATCATCAAATTTCTATAGAACCACAATTTTTCTCGAATGTCTTTTTTCATTTACAAGACTATAGGGAAAACCAACTCAATTTGCCAAATTTGCATAAATATTATGTAGATTTTTTTTCCAGGGCTAATCGTAACCCTCAGTTCCTCATTCTGATTTGTGTTGATGCAGCTGTAATCAAACTTCAAGGTTTTTTTGGGTTTTTTTATGTCTGAAGAAGTACATCAAGCTTGTGTTTCTTGATGCGTTTGTGGGTTTTGCCAAATATTTCTTTAAACCCCCATGTTTTGGAAGATATTTTCATTCCAACTACACCAACATTTTAAACAAAGAGTTAAGATTTATTCCATCATCCTCCTAGGAGAACAGAACTTCACCAAAATCTGTAATTGTTCCTCAAGGTTAGGGGAAAATTTATGTAGCAAGCACACAGGTATTTTTTAACACATTGCATAAAATATTCTCAAAGTTCGGTGTTTGACTGCCCCAAGAATCTCCTCTTTAAAAGTTTTTGACACAAGAATTCCAAGAAGCCACAGAAATAATTCAGCAGTCTGATTTTCTCCACTAAATCCAGATGACATTCTGTCAGCCAGAAATACACACGGATTTCCTATTTATAATTAGGGATCCAAAGTTACTGTCTGTAACAAAGAAATACCATTCAAAACCTGCAAAAGAACAATCCATCAGCTCTTTAATTACAGGAGGATGATGGAAGCTCATGACTTCTATATATTCAGTTTTTATTTGCAGGAGGGGAAATACCCACCATCAGTGCCACAGACTTCCAGGCTGCTACAAACACAGCTGTCTCACTGCAGTCTGCTGCTGCTCTCTGCTGCTTTCCATCGTGGTGAGAGAGGACGGAGGAGATCTGGAGATGGCCATGTAAAGAAAATAAATGTTGGGTTTCAAGGAAAAGCAGAATGCTGATACAGAAGGATACTGAAATTATTAGACTTGCCATGCTGTGGAATCTCACAGGAATGAGCAGTGTGGAAAAAATGCTGTCCCTCAGCGATTGCCTGGCACAGGGTTATCATGATAATTTCCAAGACCCTCCAAAAGCGAGGAAAAAAGTTATTACTTGTTTTCCTCTCTAATTCCCACTGCAAAGGAAGTTATCTAACACAAGTTATTTTCTATCTTTTCACTACCACAGACATCATATAATAAAGTTTTGAGTCCTTCTACCAAAACTCCGTAAAAAGAGAAAGGAAAGAAAAAGCTGACTCCTTTGGCCCTGTTCTTGAATACTCCTGCTCTGGGACCTGCATCCAGGAGGTTTTCCTTGCTGTTGGTGGAAGAATGTGAGCTCCATCTCAGGAGTGGCTCAGGTTGATGCTGCAGGTGAGAAATGCAATGTTTAGAACTTGTAGAGTCATCTTTACAACAGCATTTCTTGACATACATACTGGTTTTATAACCACCCTTATAATAACAACACAAGATCCACCAGGGAGGCTTAGGGTTGATATTAAAAGAAACTTCTTCACTGAAAGGGTTCTCAAACCCTGGAAGAGGCTCCCCAGGGAAATGGCTGGATCCCCATGCCTAGAGATGCTTGAAAGATGCAGAGATGCAGTGCTGAGGGTTCTGGCATTTAGTCTCAGCCTTGGTAGAGTTAGAGAATGGTTCGACTCCATGATCTTAAAGGTCTTTTCCAGCCAAAATGATTCTATAATTTTAATATGCCCATCATAAGCATTCAGTGGGAACTAAAGCAGGTAAATTATGCCAATTACACTGGGTGATATGGGGAGTTGATGTGCACTACAACCATGGCATGAGGGCCCAAAACTAATTCCCTGTGCTCAGACCATGTAATAGAAGTGTATAAGGCAAAGGAAGGAAGCAGAGGATACAGTCAGCAAGTCCCATGTTTTCTTTATTGCTCCTACTGAGCATCTCTCAGAAATTTTAACCTCACTGCTACAAGAATGTGTACAGCTATGGCAGAAATAGCATACTAACAGACTGGCATTTATGTCATTTGCATTATTTGTATTAATTATCTAACAGACTAAGTACTTCTTAACTATGTGTGCTAAATATTACTTAATATTTCAACAATTAAAAATGTTTTGGAATACTGCATTACCAGCACTATACTAGAGTACATGTAATTCAGACACAGCAGACTCAGAGGAATCAGAATCTAAATGCCAGTCCTTGGTTCACTACATTCAATTTATCATCTCTGCTTCCTCCATGTACCAGTTTCTGGAGAGGTATTATAAATAACAAAGGACAAGCTCTTCATTTCCTAGAGACTATAGCACCTGATTGTGGCTTTCATAGCATGCATTTTCATGGCTTTATTATAAGAAAGATTAATACATAACTTTCTACATTGATAAAATAACGTATCATAGTGAAATTCACTTTTTTTTTTCCTTCCCACATCTTCAGATTGCCAGTGAGTGCAGGAAACTGAATTCCCTTAGGCTGATCAAAAAGTAGGTCAGCAGTGTCCAGGCTTTCTAACACTTATTCTCCTCTAAACTGCATCTCCTAGGAAAGAATCTCCCCCATGTACCAGTTTGATCAATACCTGTATAGATAAAGATGCCTTAAAACCTGCATTAAAACTTGCAAATAACCACCCATCTTCCTCCCATCTCTTCCCACTGCCTCTTGGAGCCCCTTTACACAACTCAGGCAAAAACATTTTGCACAGGTTCGCTGCAGTAAGAGGCAAAGGAATGCTTATGGACCAAATCCTAGGCAATAAATTGATCTTACTTTCAATTCATTCAGGGCAGAATCTGGCCTCAAATAGACCTTTTCAAACTCTTTCTCATAGTATACTCACCTGGAACAAAAAAAAAAAATCCCCAAACCAATAGTGAACTTGATTTAAGGTGAATTAATAAATGTTTAGTTCTTGCTTTACATTCTGAACATGTTTGAAATAAAGCAGAACACAGACGTGGTTTATGTGTATCTTAAAGATACACAATTACTGAGAAATCACAAGGTAAACTCTGCCAACTGGATGGAGCAAAAATGGCTGTGTATTGTTAATGATCTCACTGTACCCCATCAGACCAGCTTCAGGGCCTGCATAATTGTTTTTCTGTCAACCTATAAATTCCTGAGTAACAACAAAATTATTGTGATTTTTCTTACTAAATAATTCATGTATCACAAAGCATGTAGCTAACCAGGCCCATGAATCACTAAGCACGTTACAATCATCTCTAACAGCATTTCCTCTTGGAAGACTAGAAAAGAAGTTTGACTTTGTCACATTTTAGATCTCGTTCAAACATTTCAAGTGTTCCTGAAAATGAGGCTACTTGCAAATTTACATTTGAAACTTGAATGTTTCCTTGATCAGACTTTTGGTCTGAAGGATGGTTTTTAATCGTGTTTTAGTTTTCGTTGTTAGGATTACTAATATCAAGGAAAGTAATGAATTGGGTTTATAATGAACTAGAACAGGGCTCAGACTCTCTGCTTAAAGTGATGCCATTAACATCACTCTAAGCCATGTGCATTTTACTTCACCAAGCAAACGGCATCCAAAGTAGCTCAACTACAACACAGAGGATTTCATCATCTCAGACCTTAGTATTCTTGGAAGTACTGAACAGATAAACACTTGAGTTTTCTGGAAGACAACCTCATGACTGAAAATGTTTACAATCTGGATTGTGTGTAACTTAACAAATTAATAGAATCATTAAGTTTGGAAAAGGGTCCACGAGATCATCAAGTCCAAACTATATCCCAGCACTGCCAGGTCACCGCTAAAACCATGGCACTCAGAAACACATCTCCATGGCTTTGAAACCTCTACAGGGATGGGGACTCCACCACTGCCCTGGGCAGCCTGACACAGGCCTTAACAACCCTTCTGGGGAAGAAACTGTTCCTCATGTCCAACTTAACCTCCTCTTGGGCAACCTGAGGCCCTTTCCTCGTGTGCTACTGCTTGTTTCTTGGGAGAAGAGACCAACCTCCACCTGGCTCCAACCTCTGTTCAGGGAGCTGTAGAGAGCCAGGTCTCCTCTGAGCCTCCTTTTTTCCAGGCTGCCCAGTCCCCTCAGCTGCTCCTCACCAGACCTGTTCTCCAGGCCCTTCACCAGCCTCATTGCCATTCTCTGGATACACTCCAGCACCTCAGCATCCCTCTTGTAGTGAGGGTCCCAAAACTGAATGCAGTATTTGCAGCATGACCTCACTAGTGGCCAGTACAGGGGAATAATCCACACCCTGGTCCTGCTGGCCACACTTTATGACACAAGCCAGGATGCTGTTTGCCTTCTTGGCCAATTGGGCTGGCTCTTGCTACAGAAAGCTCTCGTGCTACACTGACATCATTACTTTCTAAAAACAGTGCATTTACTAGACCATTATGATGTATTAGCATAAATAATTAAGGTTAAACTACACTCATCTATGAGTAATAAATATCCTGTGATAGATTAGCTTTCTTTATTTGAACTGCATTTACTCACTCACTAATTCACAAAGGTGATTGACCTTGAGTGTCCCAAGCATTAAGGCACATTTTAATGTTCTGCTGCACACATGCTTCATTTAAAATACCTGAATGTAAACAGAGTAATAACATCTTATCCTTTTCCAGAGATAACCTTTAAAATCAACTTGATCAGTGACAATTTTTATTCTGCATTCCCCTTGCTGCAACGCTGAAGCTGCCAGTTTTTCTTAGGTTCTTTTAAGCTGAACAATACAGCCCAAGAAAGCACAATATCTACTTCCACAATTGTGTACATTTGGGGATGAAATCAAGACAATTCTCACATTGTCAACTTATTTTTCTGTAGTGAACATGACTAAGGGGTTACAGCAAAATTCAATTCAAATTAAATGGCTGAAGTAATATATGAAGTAAAATCTCTTTTGTTTCAGGCAAAGTTGGTCTAGACCAAAGGCTTAAGGGCACTGCAAAAAGAAAAAGCCAAGTTTCATTCAGTAGTAACATGAATCAGGGAGATCTACAATTCTGGTTTGCAAAGACATTCAGACATCAGGGATCTTTTTACTGCTATTAGATTCTCAAAGGGGACTATTTAGTCAGCTCACACTTTTCTGTTTTTCTTGCCTGTAGAATGATTCAAACAAATTCTATTTCCTCAGAAATTTTAAATCTGTCCATGACAAAATGCAGTAACATTTTTGAGTTTGAACTCTAAATTCCTGATCTCCTTTTCTAGACATCACTGATGGAAAGAGCATCAATAGGTGTGAGAATACTTACAGGTTGAGGGAAGCAACTTTCTCAAAATGGACGTTTTTCACTCATCCTCAGTCCCATTTTGGCCATCCTTCCTACTAAATCACTTCTTCCCTCCTCCACCTGAACACCATCCCACCCCTCCTATTCCACTGCTAAAGTCTCTCTTTAACTCAGTACATCTGTCAGGGAATTAATGTTTCCTTCACTTCACTGTCCTGTTCAGGATTCTACTTCAAAAGAGTCTTGATAAACCCAGGTCTGTTCATACCTGGCAAGTTTTGTGTGCAGAGTAAGCACAAATATGCAAAAGCAGAGATCAAACCCCTCAAAAGGTTCTACTCAATGCTGCTACACACCCAGAATTACCATAGGTCAACAACACAAAGCAAGTTGAGGACAGATCTTTTGTTTCAGTCAATGAAAGGTCAGTTGGCTCCAGGTTTCTCTGAAGACTGGAGAAAAGCACTGAACATCACTCTAGGGAAAGAAAGGAGATCAGGATGGGGACACAGCACCTCATTTTTGAGACACTGTGAGAATATTCATCATAAGCCACTGGGAGTATCGATCCTTATTGCTACTGGTATTAATTTACAATGAAAAAGAGGTTAATAGTTCAAAGATGCATTATCTGCATGTGCAGCAATTCACTGCTGTCTCACCTGCAAGGTCCTTTGGGTTGTCTTGTTGCTTCCAAACCAATTTGTAGGGGACCACCAAGCTGTGTTAATTCCTCCAGAATAATGGATTTGTAATTAATGAGCAGATTTCTTTTTTATATATACTACCCACATGTTGTGTGTGCAACACACACTAGTGTTGATACTTGTCTTTTATAGATGATTGAGCTACAAAATGACCCTCCCTGACTTTGTACAGATTTGATCCGCGCCATTTCCGCCTGAAATCAAGTGCAGTTTATCTTTTTGAGTCTTGCCTTAATTATCTCTCTGCTGTATTCAAGAGTGATGTTTAAATGAGTGAGAGATGCCATCAAAAGGCAGAGCTTTGCTTCACCTCGCTTAACCACTGCTTCAGAGAAAGGAAACCTTAGTCTAAACCCCGGGGATCAGGTAGCCACTTCTTGTCGTGGTCTTTTTAAACAGTAATGACTATTTGAGGGCATCTTACCCTCAAGGAGGGCTTTGCATTACATCTTGCCCAGGTCAGTGGGCTCAGGTATCTGAGTTAAACTGTGGTACTGTAAATTAATGGAAAATGTAACTGTGCCTCACTGAAAGATCAATGTCCAATAAAGGCTGCACAATCAAATCTTGTTGCAATGATTGAGGCCCTTAATTGCCTTTCAAAGATAAGGTGGTAATCAACATAGGTTTAACTGATCTTTTTTTACCAGTTCAATTACATGCTAATGACTACAGCCAAGTCAGGATCTTTAACTACTTATACTTATTAAATCTTACGTTTGCTGTGAAAAATTACTTAAGCCAAACAATCGATAAAGCCCAGGTCTTAATTACTATATTTCACTTTTAGACTTTTTGTGTGTGTTTGACAAATGTTTTGCTAGAGACTGTGCAGCACTAATGAGAGTACCCCAAGAAATGCTGATTTCTGTTTCTGCCTGCTCCTCCCAGTTCTGGTAGCCCATGGGTGGCTTTATGTTTGTTTTCATGAAGTTTTGTGACATACAAATGTGTCCCAGGCAGCTCATGGCACTTCAATATCATGTTTATATACTACACCACTCATGCTACTCCAGAATCATAGAATCATGACATCTTTTTGCTTGAAAAAGACTTTTATGATCGAGTCAAACCACTCTCTAACTTTACCAAGTGTGGTACTAAACCATGTCCCTCAGCAGCACATCTTTGCCTCTTTTAAATCCCTCCAGAGACAGAGACTCTATCACTGCCTCAGCAGCCTGTTCTAGGTCTTAGCAATCCCTTCCATGAAATGTTTCATGTCCAACCTAAACCTCCCATGGGACAACTTGAGACCTTTTCCTCTTGTCCTATCACTTGTTCCTTGGGAGAAGAGACTGACCCCCACCTGGCTCCAACCTCTTTTCAGGGAGTTGTAGAGAGCCAGGTCTCTCCTCAGCCTCCTTTTCTCCAGGCTGAACAGCTGCAAGTCCCTCAGCTGCCCCTCACAAGACCTGTTCTCCAGCCTCTAAACAGAAGTCCTTGCTAACTTCCAGCTGGGCAGAGATTCAAGAAGCTAGAAGCATGTCACCAAATCCTACTTCAAGGACACTTTTTAGTCCAAGTACTCAAGATTTCACCACAGCATACCCTGCTCTCCTCATGCTGGAGTGTCCTTCAGGAGTGGATTGCTGCAAGGAGAAGTTATGGTGACAGGGATAAGAAAGGCAAAGCAGCAAAGTTTCAGCTGAGAACTGCACGCTGCATCCTCATCCTCACTTGCCACTCCCGTCTTCCCCTGAGCCTTACAGAAATTTGTGAGACAAAGTGGATATTCTTGGCCCTCAAGACTTCCACGTTGCACTCAGGCCAAAACTTAGATGATAAAAATATAGTAAGAATTAAGTATTTATAGCAAAAAATAATGAAAGCCAGAAGAAGCCTTTTACCTTTGGCTGAAGAAAAGCGAGTTTATATTCATGACTGAAAATTATTTTGGCCATGATTTAATAACTCCTTTTCCCTGGTGAATAGCTCCTTTTCCTTCTGAAGTACTGTACCAGGTCACACACAAGCCTCAACGAAATGAACGAAGCTATATTTGCACTCTGCCCTCAGACAACTTCTAGTTCATCCTTTAGCATGATCAACTTTGTAAGAGCAAAAGGTCCATTGATTTTCATGTAATACAAGAAAATATTACATTTGCTTAATTGTTACACAGTGAGATCATTGAACAAGAAATCAAGTCTCTATTTAATGCTGCAAGCAGCACAGAATTGCAGCAATCAATAAGGTAGTTTGTCAGAGATGTTCTCTAAGGAGAGCTGCCCATCGCTCTATGGACAAGGAGTCATGTTGCCTGCAGTTATCGAAAAGCAGGTAAGCAAAGTCAGCAGTCCACATTATCAGAAATCAAACGAGCTGCAGTGAGCAGAGCTGCAGCTCCAATGAAGAGCTGTATTTATAGTCTGGTAATTAAAAACCCTTTTATCAACCTTGCATTCAGACTAAACCTTTACAGCAAAGTATTGACGAGATGCGTGGCAATGAATGAGCAGTATCCGACTTTTAAACTTATGAGCTGCAGTTAAATAACTTCATCTAATATGGAGAAAATCAGGTCTGGAAAGATGCTAGGAGTCATTTTTTGTTATTAATGAAGCTACTTATAGTGTCTCTTCATCTTTGAGACCCATTTAGCTTGTGTAAAGAATATTCTCCAAAATTAAATAGAACAAAGCAAGCGCTTCTCTGATTCAGCTGTTATTTAGTGTGGCTCTTAGAGAAGCTTCATTAAGTGAGAAACCAGTTCCATTATCTGGAATTAAGCAAAAAAGTATTTAAATTAAACTATGCTGTAGTCATAGCTTGATAATCAGTTATTTAGGGAATCATGATTATCCTCCAACACCACTTCCTTGCCATTTTACATCTATCTTCCTACTTCTGAAAACTGGGATAATCAACTACTGTCACCAGACGTGGGATTTGGAACCAACAGGGTAATTTGCTGGTGCTAAAACTAAGCACCAGTGATACATCCTGGACAGGTGTGTCTGTTGTTTGAACCAGCTATCCAATAATTCCCTATTTCCACTATTCAAATAATTCCCTTTTTTTTCTGCCCAGGTTTCCAACTGAATTTAAGTCATTCCATCATTGTATCTGTCTGTTAGAGCTGTGCTCAGTTACAACTGCAAAAATCAGATATTCTGCATCCAAAAGAAAAAAGAAGAAAAAAAAAAAAGGCAGTATTCTCCTTCTCCTGTATTAATTACAAATATCAGCAATTTGTAAATTAACACAGGGGATGTAACCTTTATTACTTAGGTTTTCTTACTTACCTGTGAAGCAACCTAGATTCACAACAAATAATAGTAGCAATAGAAATAATAATAATGCAGGTATCTGGACTTCAAGAATTACAGAAGGTAGAAGCATAAAAGGTATTTTAGATATTTTATTTAAATATTATTAGAAGAAATGTGATACAGCCATTTTAACTTCTGAGGTGGTATTTCTCCATAGTCTTCAAGGTAATTTTGACTAGGCAGTGCCACGGATTCATTCAAATGCACTGCATATACTATCAGTGCATTATGAAACATCTCATCAGTCTAAACCTAAGCAGCTAGGTCTTCCCAGAGACATTCTGAAAATGCCCAGTGTATTCACACCTCCCTTGCCCTTGTACCACAACTCAGCTCTGTAAGTTGGCAGATATATCTCTAAATGGTCACAAGTTTGTTCAGCACTGCCAGTCACTAATTTCCATAAATTCTAAACACCCTCTGGAATATTAATTCTTTTCCCACAGCTTCTAATTTTTTTCAAGTTTACTGACCTCTGCAAAAATAAATCTCTTCTGCCCACAAAGTCCACCAAGCTTCCTGAAGACAGCATGTTAAGAGAACACAACGCAACAACAAAGTTGCCTTCAGTTGTTTTGAGGTAGAGGGAGCGGATATTTGCAGCAGCTGCAACACAGAAACCCACCAAAAGACAGGTAACTTGAGGGCAGGATTTCAGTACATGGCACCTTCATCTTCTTTATTTAGAAAATAAATAGTAACTGGGCCATGGCTTGTGTGAACAGTCTCTGTGACACTGACAAAGAACCAGGAGCCAATTCCATATAGCAAAGTTGGGATGCCTACGGAAAGACAAAAACACGTTACATACAATGACAGCAAGCCAGGAAAATGAAATCCACCTACTGACAGTGAAAACAAAAATTAAATCAGAGCTAAGCATTCCAGTAAAAGCTGCCTTCTTAATCTTTTGTCTTTACTGAAATGCTTGCAAGCAGCTATCAAGACGTAACACCCTTCTTGTTTATGAAGCACACAGGGATCAGAAAGCAGCTTAAGAAAAGCAGCAATATGCAGGAATTCATAGAGAAAGAAAACAGGAGAAGAGCAGTGTGAAAGAAGCCAAATATGGTTGTGTATGCAGCCTGATTTCTGCCAACTACGGGGGGGGGAAATATATAAATGCTGAAACACAAACTCCCCAGGCATCCACTTAGTTATCAACTCAGAGTCTGTATCAGAGGAGAGATGGGAGGGAAAACAGGCAGAGATTTCATAGATCAACATGAAGCTGCTCTTGGGGAAAATCTGATTAGTGGTCAAGACTAACCACTCCAACAAAACTGCAGTGAGCAGAGAGATGCATATATAGAAGTGTATATGTAATATTTGTATAGAAAAGCACTGCCGAGTTACTCACCTATTCCAGATGATAGTATTTTACTTAGGAAAAACTAAAGAATTCATTAAGGTACAAAGCCACCAAATTTAACATACTTTAAGTTATCCAAAGTGCTTAAGATAGATTCTCTAAGAAGTCATCTCTCTTTTCTGCCATGCTTGCTAATGATAAAATATTTTAAATAAATGAGAAACATGCAGAGTAGCTGCAAGAAAAGCAGGGAAGATGAAAAGACTATGTGAAGCGAAAAATAATCGGATTTCAAGTTATTACTAAGAAATCTCTGTGATGACGTTTTCTCACTGTATCAGTTGGAAAGATCAAAAAAATGAGGAGCAGCAGATACGTTTTGCAAATGTTACTGAAGAATTGCAAAGCCAATGAGGCTTATTTTTCAAATGAAATATGAAAACAAGAAACGGATGAAATTGATTACGTGACTATCACCATTTACATCAATACCGTATCCGTATGCTAAATTTGGAATAATAATACATTTCAAGATTTATCTATGTCCATTTTTCTATTAATAAGGTACTGACGGCGCAGTTTTATTTATAAGCATTTATATTACAGTGGCACTTTTGGATCAAGCATGGCTCCAGCCCTCCAATACATTAGACACTGCCTGTATGTAAGAGGTAACAAATTAGCCCAGGCACCGTCTAAGAAACAAACTGTTGTGCTTCCTCTAGCACTCATGCGTTTGCTTAGGGGAAAGAACATAGATTTTTTGTATGGAAAATAATCCATACTGGTGTTAGCCATGTAAATAACAACCGCTGGTGCCTTTGCTTTAAGGCGGTTTAATTCTTCTCTCTCGCAACAGGACAGAGAAACACCAACTCGGTAAAACCCCCAAGAGTATCGATTTAATCCAAGGAATAAGCTCCTAGAATATCGATTTACTCAGAGGAGAGCTCTACGCTCCCACAGCAGGCGAAAACTCGCGCATTTTGTGATTGGTTTCCTCACGCCGCCCGGTCCGACCCGAGAACAGGGCAGAGGACGAGGCGCCTCCGACGGGTTCCCCAGCTTCAGGCGGAAGAGTTAAAGGAGAGGACCGCGGCGGGAGCGGAGCGCTGCTGCCCGCAGCCAGAAGCACCTGGCTGCCGCCGCTTTAACCTCACCGCCCCCGCGTCCCCCTTCCCGGGACCGTCCCTCCAGAGCCCGGCCCGCCCGCCTGCAGCGCCTCCCTCCTCCACCCTCCGCCTGCAGCAGCCGTGAGCTTGCACCTTTCCGCCCGCCTCACACCCGGGCGAGGGAAGCTGACGGGAGGCCTCGGAGCCGGCCCGGGCCATGACTCACCAGCGTTGAGAACCTTGAGGGCGGTGAAGGCGGCGTTCTGCAGCGCCAGGTCCTGCGGGGCGGCGCGGGAGCAGTGGTACTTGATGAAGGGGAAGCAGCCGGTGCGCAGGATGTGGTAGTTGGCGCCGTTCACCCGCCAGTTGAAGTGGGAGAGGCCGAACTGGTCGTTGTGGACAGCGCTGTACTTCACGCAGTACGAGGTCCAGTGGGGCAAACGGCGCTGCCGCAGGTGCTGGCTCAGCACCTCCGAGGCGGCGGGACGGGACTCCGCCGTTCCCCGCCACAGCAGCAGCCCCACAACCGCTTCGTGCACCCGCTTGAGCGCCCACATCCCGCGGGGACCCCCCCCCATGTCCCCCGCACCCAGCGCTGTGGTCGCCGCGCCTGCGCCGCCACCGCGCCTGCGTGTCGCCGGAGGGCGGGGAACGGGCGGCGGCAGGGTCACCCCGGCCGTGGCAGCTGTGGAGCTGCCTTCGCCAGTGGAAGCGGCGGGGCTGGCCCGAGGCTGCGGGTGTGAGGGAGAGCGGGGCAGTGCAGCTTCCTGAGGGGAGGGTCAGGGCAGGGGGAGAGGCTCCAAAGCAGCTGCGTAGCTCTCCACACTGAGGTGAGGCGGGAGCGGGCAGAGGCGGCACGGGCACTGAATCATCCTGCCAGAGAGAGGCGTCCACATTCGTGCGAGGATATACAGAAAATCTGTGTAATTACGTAATTAGAAACGGTTTTGCTTACAGCTTGTGTGCTGGCGGGAGCAGCCCGGGTGTTGCTGCAGCATCAACCCAGGTTAATGCACCCTCGGGGAGAATATATTGAGCTGCTTTGATTTTACTTGGTGAAATTTGGCAGTGACATCAAGTTAAAGATAGTTCTTCGAAAGCCTTAGACCCCTTGAAGAGAAATACTTAAAAATCATAGCCACTATTCCCTGATTGTAAATAAAAGATAAGGTTTTGAACCACTGAATGTTCTGTTTGAGGCAAAAAGGCTTAATAAAAATATCTTGGACTAGGTGATTTTTAAAGGTCCCTTCTAACCCAAACCATTCTATGATTCTAAACTGAGAAATAGGAACAGATTTTTCTTTCTAATAATTTCAAGCAATATCCCAAACTCAGCGATCTTCAACCACTGAGCTATGTAGTACGAATGTGCTAATTAATCAATTACTACCCAACAATGTACCCTGTTTATTTACTACAATGTACTACATGTGTGTAGAATCAGTAATTATTAATCATCAGCAACAACTCTGACTCCAGTTCACCCTCCTATAATTAATAGAGCATATAGTTAGCTTTAATACCTTTCTTTATTAGTGGCATCAATGAGGATAGAGAACAAGGTGGAAGCTGATGCTGTGGCTCACTGTGGTGAAGGGCTCAATTTATGTACTACACCTTATGAGTTATGTTAAGCTTTTATGTTTCACGGTCAAAATTACCACTTAAAAAGTGGACATAGGACAGTCTGTTCCTAATCTTTAGTGCCTGATTGCTGTAACAAAAGCTGTAGTCTAAAACGAAACAGTACCTCAGATCTATGATAGATGATCTGTTAAATGGGAAGTGATGCTAGCTAATCACTGTGAAATGTTGAGGAGGACTGACCAGGATAGCCTTCAAATTCCAGGGAGTTGTTGCCTTACCCCCTCCTTGGGAGGGGTAAATCCTCCTGACCTATTGGAATGAAGTATTGGAGATCTTTCAGAAAATGGGTAAGGTAAATATTTCAGAAGAGATCTGGAAGTGGTTGTAGTGATGAACTGTTCTTTGCTCTGTGCTCAAGAGGTGTCATTCTAAATGTGTAAACAGGCTAAATGCCTTTTTTTTTCCAGTAGGGCTTTAAACTGGAGTATCTAAAAGAGGAGATCCAGTTTCCATTTATCAATGGTAATGTTCTCTCAGGAGAATGACCTGACATGGGTAGAATGTGTGCTACAGATAGTATGTCATCACAAAAAACTAACACCCATGAAGTGCTGTCAGCAGAGCACACATCTTTGTTTGCAGGTCTGGCCCATCAGAACCATGAAACCTTTGCATCTTCCTCCACTGCTGTTGCCAAATCCCACTGCCTCTCTCGTCCTTCCATACCTTGCAGCTGGGGAACCAGCTTGGGCTTGTGCTGTTCTTAGCCTCAGAATTCTCTGGTGATTTCTAATGGGCAGCCACATCTGGCCTACCTTTTATCTTTTGATCTCCACTTGCTCTGTTCTCTAGCTCGTGTTCTGAAATTCAAGCTACAGTCCAAGATCTCTCTTCTGCCTTTGGTGAGTGGGAGTAAGTATTCCAGGATAATCATGACTATATCTCTGACCTTTTATTTTTAAATAATTTCATTTTTTTATCTGCTGTATTGCTAAAAAAAACCAACACTTTTGTCCCCAGCAGCATGGGAGTTGAATGTGAAACTCCAAAGCCATTTCAATCCTATCAGCTTAATGCTCAGAAGTGTTAATAGTAATTAAAAACTTTTTTTCCCTTCAAAATACATTTCACTATTTGCACATACTGAGAAATCTCTCTCACCATGGAGACTTTCAGGTCACTTGTTTCCTGCAAAAACAGGTATAGTTTTCTTTTATCAGAACAGAACAAAGACATAAGGAAGTGCAGGTTTCCTTTACTCCTAGGACACTGCAGTCTATTAAGTGCCAGTGAACTAATGAGCCTCTCAGACCTTATGTTGTTCTGGCTTGGATTGAGGCTTCATTTTCCTTAACCCTTAAGAAACTAGCTTGGTGCTGCTATGCACTTCTGTGCCTCCTTTTTCCCCAGGATACTGCTTCTACTGACCAAACAGGGATGTTGTACAGCTTGAAAAGGAAGCTAGGTGAGAACTCTACAAAGAGTATTAAAGTAGGAGAGAGTTCATTACATATGCAGCGAGGAAAATAAACAAGATTGTTCTGCAGCCCCTCAAAGCCCCTACAAGCCCCAATTTAGCTTGTAGGAAGAACTAATAAGCAAATTACACTCTGGCATATAATTTCCTAACAAGTACGATATCATTGTTGTACCTACCACAGCCAAAAATACCTCATTTACTTTCATTTCTAACATTAAGAGTAAGGACTTCCAGGAATCTCATTCCTGGTCTAAATTTCCCCTTAGAAAAGAATCCGTCTGGCTCTGGTGCATCCAAGCCCAAGCCATATTGACATTGCATGTCAGAAAGGAACAAAACCAACCAAACAAGAACGAAACAAAAATATTCTTGTGGATTTTTATTTGAAGCAGGGATCAGCATTTATGCAAACGTTCTCATCTGCAGTTAATTACTCCTGTCACCAAAGCAGAAGAGAAAAAGGCTGACACAAAAGATAACACATAAATAGAATGGATCAAAGACTCAGGCATGAGGAAACCTGGGCAATGATCTGCTGCAACTGCTTGGTCACATTTGTTATTTGTCTTTAAAACTGGTTTTGCATGAGCTTTTTGGGAAGGAATTTCAAAGATAGTTAGAATCATAGAATCGTTTAGGCTGAAAAAGAGCTTTAAGATGATCAAATCCAACCATTAACCCAACAGTACCAAGTTTGCTGCCATGTCCCTCAGCACCACATCTGCATGGCTTTTAAATCCCTCCTCTTTTCAGTAGAGGATGATCTCCTGGCATGATTTATGGACAAGGACAAAAGATTCTGAAATCAGATACTGTACTTCAGAAACAACAGTGTGAACATCAGGGGCATTTATCACAGGCATCTGCTTCTCAGCATTTGATTTCTGAACAAGAAGAGAGATTCTTCTAAACACACTTGGAAATTGCAGAAACGAGGCCAAGTGCCAAATCCTACACCAGGGGCAAGGCAATCCCAAGCACAAATACAGGCTGAGCAAGGAGTGCCTCGAGAGCAGTGCTGAGAAGGACATGGGGGTGTCAGCTGATGATAAACTCAACATGAGCTGGCAACAGTCACTTGCAGCCCAGAAGGCAACTGTGTGCTGGGCTGTATCAAAAGTGTGGCCAGCAGGGCAGGGAGGTGATTCTGCTCTGCTCTGGTGAGACCTCACCTGGAGTACTACATCCAGTTCTGGTGCCCCCAGCACAAGAGGGACATCAGACTGCTGGAGCAGGTCCAGAGGAGGCCTTGAAGATGATCAGAGGACTGGAGCACCTCCCCTGTGGGAACTGTCTGCAAGAGTTTGGGCTGTTCAGCCTGGAGAAGGCTCCAGGGAGACCTTAGAGCAGCCTTCCAGTACCCAAAAGGGACCTAGAAGCAAGCTGGGGAGGGACTTTTTACAAGGGCTTGTAGTGATAGGATGAGGGGCAATGGACTGAAACTGGAGAAGAGACACAGACTGAATATTAGGAACAAATTCTTTACAGTGAGGGTGGTGAGACACTGCAACAGGTTGCTCAAGGAAGTCGTAAATGCCCCCTCCCTGGAAGTGTTCAAGGCCAGGTTGGATGGGGCCTTGAGCCACCTGGTCCAGTGGAAGGGGTCTTTAATTATAGCACAGGGGTTTGGAACTAGATGATCTCTAAAGTTTCTTCCAACCCAACCCATTCTATGATTCTATGAAATATGCTGCCTCAGTTCCTGTCATTTCAGCTGCTGACGCAGAGGGAAAGCCAAACCTGCTCTTACAGCTGAGGAAGCCTTTCCAGAAGATAAAATAAGGCACATAAACCTTTCCCTTTAACTATTCTTCCAGAACATCTGCTGTCAAGGGTTGCTCCTCTTCCCATTCCAGTGTGTTTCCTGCTGTAGTCCCTAGAATGGCTGCGATGCCTTGCACTGCCATCTGCAACAGAGTTGAGGAACACAAGTTATTTAATGGGTATTACAATGAAATGCAGCAGGCAGCATGCACAGCTGCTTGTGCCTGCCTGGGAAAGGTAACTGGTGTGACACAGGACATGTTGCACCCATTAAAGTTACTATTACTTTGGGGGCAGGTGGGGGAACTATTAGTAAATAGGTACAAACCTCAGGTAAATAAAAAATACAGCTTGGTGCAATCTGTAATTGTAATTAGCCAGCAGGTGTTCTTTCATCTATGTAAATCATTGTTAACTCACTAGGAAGTTTCTTTTGAGATTTTTCTTCAGTGATTGCTTTTTACTCCCTCATACTGAAAAATAGGGTTTGGAGGTTTTTTTGTTTCTTCTGTAACGGAATCACAAAATTTTTTAGGCTGGAAGTGACTTTTAAGATCATCAAGTCCAACCATTAACCCAGCACTGCTACATCACCACTAACCCATGGCCCTCAGCACCACATATAAATGTCCTTCAAATCCCTCCAGGGATAAGGAATCCATCACTGCCCTGGGCAGCCTGGGCCAGACATTGACAACCCTTTTGGGGAAGAAATTGTTCCTCATGTCCAACCTAACCCTCCCTTGCTGCAGCTTGAGGCCATTTCCTCTTGACATGCTGCTTGTTCTTTGGAAGAAGAGATCAACCCCCACCTGCTTCAACCTCATTTCAGGGAGGTGTAAAGAGCCAGAAGGTCTCTCCTCAGCCTCCTTTTTTCCAGGCTGAATAACCCCAATTCTCTCAACTGCTCCTCACCAAACCTGTTCTCCAGACCCTTCACCAGCTTCCCTGCCCTTCTTTGGAACCACTTGAGCACCCTCTTGGAGTGAGGGCCCCGAAACTGAACATGTTAAAATTTAATTAGGTCTTCTCTAAAACCATCTCTTCACACTCTGCTTGCCAGAGGAAAATGCAGGCACACTGGAAAGAATCTGATCCAAATGACATTCTGTGATTTAAGATATAAATCTGTAACAGTGCTCCCCTTCATCTTTGCACAAAAGGATGAAAGAGAGGATCTTAGAAACTTTCTGAAGTTAAAGGTGATACATTTTAGCAGCAGAACTCCCTCTGGAAAGTTCAGCTATTCTCTGGAATCAGAAAGCATCATTGTAATGAGCACTTCTTGCAGGGCACAGGGTTGGATTCATTATTGCTTTCCTGGCTCCTTTCGCCAGCGAGGTCATCACAAAGGAGCTTCGAAGTAAAGGTGGGTGTTCCTGAGGGAACATTCCCAGACTGAGGAGCCCCAGTGCTTTGTCCTGCCTCCACCTGTACCACCCCAGAGCATCCTCTGGCCCTGAGGGATGGGCGAGTGGAGAAAATTGGGAGCAAAACCGACTTACAAAGTGGATGGCAGGGTGAAAGATGTGAACTAAGGGATTACGTGCCTGCCTGCTTAGAAGAAATCAGTGTTAATATTTCAAGGAGCTATTAGAAATGTAGAAGTTTGTTCCTATTTTCAGATTCTTACTTCAATGGTGTCCCTTTAAAACAGACAATTGTGACAACTGTCCCCTCCTTAGAGGTTTCAAGGCCAGGCTGGACAAGGCCTTGAGCCATCTGGTCTAGTGGAAGGTGTTCCTGCCCATGGTGGGGGATGTGGAACTGGAAGATCTTTAAGGTGCCTTCCAACCCAAACCATGCTATGAATCTATGATGGAACTGACTGAGGCAGCTCCTCTGCTCCTAGAGAGGACAGTCAGGAGCGTTGCATGACAAATCGCTTCAGGCTCAACTATTTCTCTTTTCAAAGAAAAAAGTTTCCAACTTAAATTTAACTAACAGGCTCATTGGGAGACTTACCATATTGACCTAGACACTGCAAAATACATGCTGCTACCAATAAAAAAGGAATGGTTTAGCACTTGTTTATGATACAGCATGAGGTATTTTCAGCCCTTGTACAGAAATTAACCAGGATCGTTAGTTAATTAACACCTCACCTTAAAATTGGTCTCGCCTTGCATATTAGGTGGTGATATTTCTTGATGGATGATGAAGAGATTGCGAGCAAAGGTCAGGAGGACCCCCTGGAGATCCTCTCCGATTGTTCTGTTAATGATATCCAAACAAATGAGTTTACCGATGATTCCCTTCACATGCTTAAAAACAATCACCCTCTCATTTGTGCCTGTCTGCTGATGGAATTTAATGAGTGTTTTCAATCTCACAAGGTGGCAATCTTCAGGGAGATATGAAAGATGAGGCTCCATTTTAACTTGTCAACAAAAAGGATTTGTGCAATAAATAATTTTTATTAATCAACTTTGCAGAAGGAAGCGGTGAGGGTTCAGCTGCTCTGGGTAAAAGGCTACTGTTGAGTTAGGACTGAGAGCAGAACACTCTCAAGACCTAAATTAGTTCAGGAGAACTGTTGCTTCTGCCTGCAGCTTGTGCAAGACATCTGAGAAGGAGACACTTCAGCATTTCTTAGGTTGTTGGAACTTCTGAGGCTTTGGTTTCTCAGTGGCACATGCAGACTCTCTACACGTATCATAGAGTCATAGAATGTCCTAGATTGGAAGGGACCTTAGAGGTCATCTGCTCCAACCTCCCTGCTGGTTGAAAACGGCCTCAGAAATCGTCAGGTCTAACTCTTAACCTAACACTGCCAAGCCCATCACTAAACCATGTCCCTCAGCACCAGAGCACATCTCCACTGCTCTGAAAACCCTTCAGGGATGGGGACTCCACCACTTCCCTGGGCCAGGCCCTGATGACTCTTTCCATGAAGAAATGCTTCCTAATGTCCAACCTAAACCTGCCCTGCTACAACTTGAGGCTGTTTCCTCTTGTCCTATCACTTTTTCCCTGGGAGAAGAGACCAACCCCCACCTGGCTCCAGTCTCCTTTCAGGGAGTTGTAAAGAGCCAGAAGCATGCATACACACTGAGCTTCCACTTCTCTAGCATGTATTGTTCCAAAGGAGTTAGCAAGAATGTAATCAGGATGCAGTACCCCTAACATAAAGGTTCCACTTTCCAGGGTGTGGCTAACACAGGGAGAAGCCAACCCAAGAGTCCACTGGCTCTGAGGAGGGCAGGTTCTGCTCCTCTCCTCAGCTCCTCCCCATCTATCTTGCACAGCTCTCCTGCTCACTATGTACCCTCTATAGACTGATTCTATCTGAGCCTCATAGAAAATCAGCCCAATAACACAGAGCTTTCTGCTTAGTTTTTGAGATGCATTAACTCCTGGAGAGGTGTAGACATGCCAGAGGCACTGCAAAAGGAGGGTCAGAAGGGAGGAGGATTCCAGAGGTGGGATCAGGGAAGGAAAGGCTCATCTTTCAGTATCAGGGGGCTATTAGGAGAGTTCAGCAGCTTATGGAACACTGTCAGTTGCCTAAACCACTTTGAAAGTGGCTCCTGTAGATATTTTACAGGTTCTTGTGTGCTGCTGTTCTTTCAGTTTTATCTGACAGCTCCATCGTGTGAGCTGCCCATACTGTGACTACAGGTAGGGGCAGTATCCTAAAGGAACACCCAAGCTTGGAACAAATCTGACTTGCCTGTACCTTACTAACAGCCTCATCCACAGGGAGCTTGGGCAGGCTGAAAGAATCACAGACCTAGAAACAATCTTTAGGATTCATTTAGGCCATTCCCTGTGCTCGGGCAGGATCAATGCTCCTTACATCATCCTGACAGAGGTTTGTCTCATCTGTTACTAGAAGCTGTCAATGACAACTGCACTGAACAATCTAATTAGTTCTTCACTTCCCTTACTACCAGAAATATTTCTTTTGCTAAGCATGAATCTCCCTGACTGCAAGTTAAGTTCAGGTCTTCTTGTCCTACTGCCAAAGACCTGGAAATCAGATTTTTTCCTTCCCACAGAGGCTTTTTATGTGTTTGAAGATCATTAGCAGACCTCACTTCTGCCTCCTCCTCTCTGTCCTCTTTAGCCTGGCCTTCTGAGTCATGCTTCCTGGGACTCTCAACATTTTCTACTGATGTCTCTGAACAGAATGGAAGGATTACTTCTGATGTTTTCAGGTTAATATTGTTTACTTCCTTCCATAAGATAATGCCATTGTGACTTGCAGGCTGTAAGCCACTGTAATTTTCAGACCCTCTTCTGCAGGGCTACTTGTTCCTCACCTTCATTACTACTATCACTGCAATTTCTTGCTCCTGGTTCCAACTGGATGTCATTCTGTTTTTCAGATAGTTCCTTCAGTTTGTCAGATCGTTTTCAATTGTCCTACCCTTCACAATACTTGCCCAGTCCCATCCAGCACTCAGGGAAGCTGTTTCCTTATCCAGGCCATGCTCCAGCATCACAGGAAGGCAGAACAGACTGAGAACAGGCTATCTCACAGCCCCTCACTCATTACATGTTATTTTGGCAATAAGCTTTACATCAGTTCTCTCCAAGGAGAGGTTTTCATTCAGTGCAGATGATGCTCTCGTATGTCTGAAATATTACCAAGCTACCAGAATTGTTGTTACCTGACTACCATTGCTCAGTTTCTGAAGAATGAAGATCAGGTTTGTTCTCACAGAATCTCAGCATGGTGGGGATGGGAAGGGATCTCTGAGGATCACCCAGCCCAACCTCCCAGCTAATTACCCAGAAGAACAGTCAGGTGGGTTTGGAATTTCTCCAGAGAAGGAGACTCCACAACCTCTCTGGGCAACCTGCTCCAGGGCTCCAGCACCCTCACACCAAAGAAGTTTCTCTTCATGTGCAGATGGAACCTTCTGGGTTCCACTTTGTGCCCCTTGCCCCTTGTCCTGTCACTGAGCACCACTGAAAAGAGTCTGGCCCCATCCCCTTGCCCCCACCCTTCAGCTCTTGCTGAGCATTGAGAATATCTCCTCTCAGGCTGCTCTTCTCCAGGCTACACAGCCCCAGGGCTCTCAGCCTTTCTTCCTCACAGAGATGCTCCAGGCCCCTCAGCAGCTTTGTAGCCTCTGCTGGACTCACTCCAGTCCTGGGGAGCCCAGAACTGAACACAGTACTTCAGATGTGACCACACTAGGGACTTTGTTGAACTTCAATAAGCTTGCACTCCCTCAGGTCTGTGGCCTGGCCAGGTCTCACTGAACAGCAGCACAGCCTGACAGGGTATCACCACTCCTCCAGCTGTGTCACTGACAGTGTTTGCTTACATCATTCCCAGCCTGGATCGCTTCTGGTCTTCATACAAGATAAAAACTGTTCCCTGTTTCTCCTGTTAAAGAAAAAGACAAAGTTGCTTTAATTATTCCTAAATCAGCCATAGTTACAACAGTTGTGTTACACAGGGACAGTCTGTATGTAACCTATCTGAGAAAGGCTGGTTTGAGCTGTGTGCAGTGGTTTGTGGCTCAGAGTAAGTAGACGATGGCTCTAACTTACTGTAGAGAATACATTAACTTTATGACACACAGCAGAGTCTATTCAATAGCAAATAGTTTTTGTTCTAGAGCAGTAAAAGATGGCCCTAAGTGTCTTAAAAATTATCTCCACACAGTCATTTTTATCCAGAGACTGATTAACTCCTGAAAGCCTTAACTAAAGACAGTGATAATGTGTTTAACTTTTCCTGTTCCTAAAGCTTATACTTCACCTTAGACATACACAGGACATGACCCTGCATTAACCTTCTGCTCAGGTCCATCACAGGCATGACGCTGGTGACAGTCTGGTCAGCAGCCAACCCCACAGTTTGGCTGTTAGATGTGCTAAGTGACAGTTATGACGTGTCACTGTGAGGGGCCTCATGAGCTGCTGTCCTGGGGAGGGTTTGTACAGAGCAAGCCTGTAAAGCCCTGCAGTCCCCCCTGAAGCCCTGTGCCCTAGGTTCTCAAATCTCCATTGCTGTTCTGTCTCATCTACCAGCTTCCAAACTCTTTACATTTCCTTCTTTTCAGCTCTGCCCAGAAGCTTTAAGCACTCCTTTCCTAGCAGACTGCATTTCGTGTCTTCATTCCTCTTCCTGTGGTCCAGTATCACCCAATCTCATGACCTCTGAAGGTCTGTGTTCTCTTATGGGTGCACAGGTGTGCAAAAGGGCCCTATGGTGGCCAAGAACTCTCAGGACTTGGTGCTGGCAAGGTCCCAAACCCTGGTGACAGCCACCATCCTTTGTGCTGTATGAACAACCCCACTGGGACAGCACTGTCTTGGTAGTCTCTGAGAGAGCCCCTATCTCACTCATAGATGCACAGAATGGGTTGGAAGGGACCTTAAAGATCGTCTAGTTCCAAGCCCCCTGCCATGGGCAGAGACACCTCCCACTAAACCAGGTTGTTCAAGGCCTCATTCAGCCTGGCCTTGAGCACCTCCAGGGAGGGGGCATCCACAACCTCCTGGGCAACCTCTCCCAGTGTCTCACCACCCTCACTGTGAAGAGTTTCTTCCTGATCTTCAAGTCTAAATCTGCCCTTTTCAAGCTTCAGTCCATTCCCCCTCATCCTATCATTGCAAGTCCTTGTAAAAGGTCTCTTCTGGGCTTTCTTGTAGGCCCCCTTCAGGTACTTGAATACCACTATAAGGTGTCCCCGGAGCCTTCTATTCTGCATGCTGAAGTCCCACTCCCCACTCCCTGTGGTATAACATAAACATGGTGTAACACTCCTCATCCTTCACAGCTTCCAGTCTTCATCCAAATCAGATATCTCAGCACTGCAGCTCTTCACCATTGATACCCCAGGTGAAGGAGGCTGTGTTAAAGTATCAGACTAATTTACACAGGAACTACCTCATGCAATTAAGAGTTCATTACTTGGCATCATGAAAACAGTGTAGAATGAAATCAATTCTGATTTATACCAAGCTTTCTTCAACAAAACAACTGCAGAGCAACAAAGAACTGCAGAGCAACACAAACATTATCTTATGCTAAAGAGAGCACTAAAACTTTACGTGGTTTCACTGTATCAGAATTTACATACAGCAGTTATGCAGAGTGCACATCCTGTTTTCCACTCTTCCCCCTTCATACCTGGAGGTCAAATCCAACACCACGAGCTTTACACATCTGGAGGAGAATGTTGTAGTAGATTCCAGAAAGGCTGGAGTGCCTCAGTTGAGTGCTTGCTACTGCACACCGGCTGCTGAGTGGAGAAGGCTGAAGAAAACAACAGAAGAATCTTGACTTTCACACCAGGTTATATCAGAAACCAGCAATTTAGACTGGAGATTAGGAAGAAATTCTTTACAGTGAGGGTGGGGAGACACTGGAACAGGTTGCCCAGGGAGGTTATGGATGTCCCCTCCCTGGAGCTGTTCAAAGCCAGGTTAGATGAGGCCTCCCGCTTGGGCTAGTGGGAGGTGTCCCTGCCTATGGCAGGGGGTTGGAACTAGGTGATCTTTAAGGTCTCTTCCAACCCAACCCATTCTCTGATTCTATGATTTACTATTTAAATGGCTTTTTCTCAATGACCTTGTGTCAGTGTCAGGCTCCCCTTGGATGAATTCCTGTTCCTCACAATGTCTGTTGAACAGAGACGTTGCCATGCAGCAAAATTAAACCCTCACCTCAAACTGTAGTAAAACCTTTTATGATAGATGAGGTCTGTCAGATCTATGAGGTCTGTAGTTATTTAGAAAGTCACATTTTGGTATTGCCACAGCCTCACTGGTAACTGAGCCCTGTGAAATCACTCGGAGTTGACCCTCTGAACCCATCCTGCCCTCTGGTTACATATTCTGTTCTAGAGATGGTTCCTCTTGACAGCAGCAATTCCAAAGCAGAGCATCAGTAGGTTTTGAAGTTGGGTTTCTCCAAGCCTGAGCATGAGTGTGCATGATTTTCCCAGCAGGTTGTCAAGGGTCAGGGCTGGGCCAGCCACTAGATGAGTGACAAATGCTCTCTATGAACCCCTCTGCCTTCCCAAAGGGAATAAGGGAGAGAGACTGATGGGTTGGGAAAGAAAACTGAAACAGCTTTAATGAAAACAGTAGCAATAAAATGAAATAGAGACAATAAACCAATATGGAACCCAACCCCTGATTGGCAGTGATGTCACTGTCATCACTGATGCTGTGGGAGAAGGCCTACGCTGGACTCAGCAGCAGATGGGAACTGCATTCAGGATCTGGATTCTGGAACTGGATTCAGGAACACAGAGTCTGGGATTGAAGGCAGAAAGGACAGAATCCTCTTGGGTCGACAGCATTGAAGAAGAGGCTTGACCCTGGTGATCTCTCAGCTTTATCCTGAATGTGACATCCAAAGGATAGAATCCCTTGTTGGTCAGTTGAGGGTCACCTGAACTATCCACTCCTCCCTGCAGGTGCTACCTCTGGTTTACTGCACCCCAACAAGGGGCACAAGCTGTGGCAGTGCCCTTGGTCTGCACCCTAACCCTTGGCAGGGACTCTTCCCCATCAGTGTTCTCACTGCTAGAAGCAGCCACTGTCTGCAAGAACCTGCTCTGAATTTTATAACGTGCCTGCACCAAGCAGAGACTGAGCTAAGAAGTGACATCACTGACCAAAATCTCTTCTGGTCTAGCTCAAACCAGGTCTTTGAGGAAACAAGGCACAGTGACTCCAAGGAGCCATACAACTGATAGCAGTGGAGGTCATACTAAGGATAAAAAAATCAGTTCTGCATTGAGCTGAAACTCTTCAGACAAAAGAACAGAGATGTTTACTTGAGCAGAAGTGAACATAGAGCTCCTAAACCCAGGCTGTCCTCTGACGGTTCACTGAGAGCAGGGATGCTGTGAATTGTAACTCTCAACAAAAAAACAGAGATGTTGACTTGAGCAAAAGTGAACAGAGAAGTTCTCCCAAACCAAGGCTCTCCTCCAGTGGTTCATTGAGAGCAGGGATGCTGCTGTGAGTTGGAACTCTCAGGGCAAAAGAACGGAGCTGTTGCCTTGAGCAGAAGTGAACAGAGATGTTCTAAATTGAGGCTCTCCTCTGATGGTTGATTGAGGGTGGGGATGCTGCAAGTTGGAGCGTGTAATTCACAGCCTTTCTCCTCAAATGATATTTGTTTTGACATTGACTCATGTAAGTTGACATAGCTGAAATCCTTCTGCGATACATCTCTGCCTGAAAATTAATCATGTTTATAATATTCGGAGAATTAATAACACCCATTGCTCAAGTCATTAACTTAAAAAAGGAGCTTCCAAAATCTGTTCTCTGCAGTAGGGGACCACAAATAAATGAATGCTTGATAAAATAATCCAAGTAGCAGTTTAACAAGCGTAAACTTGAATGTGGCTGCAATAACACAGAACTATTGTTTAAGGGTTGGCATCAGGTTGATGAGGTGCTTATTTCAGCTACAAAGCATGCACACACATGCATAATGAACTGCAGGATGAATTATTAATGTGTTGCTTATTTAGCCTCATCTGTCTAGAAGATAATGTATCCTAACTATAATGAGTGATTGGTTTTGTACATAATTACAGGAGCAGCAGTATCTAGGAAATTTGTTCTTTCAAAGAAGCCTTTCTAAAAATAAAATCCTTGTGCAAAACTCCCGTTTTATCAAAATCAAACCCACCAGGATGGAGAGTATATCATAAATTCAAAGGGACAGAACCATTATTAACATCATAATTTCACACAAAGTGTTTTACTTAATCATTCATTACAGATCATGTGCTGGAAAAGCATTTGTCTCTCTGTTTGTTTGTTTCTTTTCCTAAAGACATTTTCCTGCCAGAACACATTCTTAGGAGTTAACTCTTAAGGAGATAAACCCCTCAGAAATACAGGAAGAAGCAAAAGAAAGGATATAGTGATAGTTTATGTTAATTCTGACAGAATATTAATTAAAAAAAAAGTTGCTACTTGATTACTTTTCATTTCTAAAACTTGAACTACTGGGACTAATCATCTCTAATTTACTTCGACTAAAAGTGGTTGCTTGACAAGAACAATAGATCAAGAGCTCATTAACCTCTAAATCATAGTTCCATGACATTTTTGGAGTGGTGCTGCATTCCTCCTCTGTGTAGGAAAAGCAGGGAGTTGTGAATCTTGTGTCAAAATGGGTAAAACAGCATCTGGTTTATATCCTAATATGTGTTATAGACATATACCTTCATTTCTTCTGTCACTGCTCTGAAGGCCTTTCTTCCCTTCTGAGAATTATGGAATAGTTTGGGTTGGAAGGGACCTTTAAAGGTCATCTAGTCCAGCCTCCCTGCAGCCAGCAGGGACAGTGGCCACTAGAGCAGGTTGCTCAGAGCCCCAGACAACCTGACCTGCAGTGGGTCCAGGGATAGGGCATCTCCTACCTCTCTGGGTAACCTGGACCAGCATCTCACCATCCTCAGTGTAAAAAAATGTCTCTCTCTCTAATCTAAATCTCCCTCTTTCAGTTAAACCATCACCCCCTGTCCTGTCACAACAGGCCCTGCTAAAAGCTGGGCCCCATCTTTCTGATAAGCCCCAGAGGGACAGTCTCAGGTTCCACAGCCATAGGAAATCCTGCACCAAGAGGGCTCTAACATAACAAATCAGGTAATAACCAAGTAACATGTTAACCATGCTTAGCCATCCTTCTGTGACAGTGTGTTTGTAAGGATTTCAAAGCAAAACTCAAATATCACCTTATTTAAAACCCCATCCCTATTACAGACACAATCTCAAGAGTTTCCAGGGACATTCAAAGTGAGATCCACAAGGAGCAAGTGCCACAGCACTCATCATTTCAGCACCTAAGCCTGCAGTCCTGAGCACCTACAGAGAGCTGAGCACATGTGAGGCCACAGCACATCACATTGAGTTAGGATGAACCTCATATGGCAACAGAAAAATTGAGCAAGGGGACTTCAGGGCTCAGCTCTCTTGCTTGGTGGTGCAAAGAGGAGCTTCTCCTCCTTGAGCTTTGTAACTCTGGTCCAGAGAAAGCAAGCAGGAAAGAGTGTGACTGGGTATCCCTGCTTATGGAACTCATCATGGTTAGGGTGCTCTGAGTGTTTCTTCCCACTCAAATGACTGTGTCCATAATTAATACTGAATGATTACTACTCAGCAGTTAGATGAATTTTCTGAGAACTAATATTCAGGCTTAACTCAAGTGAAAGCTGGGAGGGAATTACATGTCCAGATCCTTCTGCAGCTGCAGCCCTGATTGGTTAACTCTCAGTTCTGTGCATAAGGGAGAAGTTGAGTGCTCTGACTTCTGATCCCACAGCACAGCTCATGAACTGAAGGCTCAGATTTCTTCTGGATTGCTTTTAAGTTACTCCTATAATCAGGGCAGTGCTTTAATCTCCTTCTTTCCCTTCCAACATATAAATTACCACATTTTTTTACAACTTGAAAACTCCCTGAAATATTTAGAAGTTAGTTACTACCACAAATCAATGGGACTGACTACAAAGGATGAATAATCAGGCACCCATAAGCATCCAGAACCTCTGATTTCTAACCTGATAGTATCCTATTTACTTTATCAACCTTGTAAAAGCTAAAAGTAGCAGATGATCCTTGGGGTCCCTTCCAACCTGGCATTCTCTGAGTTTAAACGTGCAAGGGGCTCCTCTAGAGCTGTGATCTAGGAGATTTTTGGGGAGTTTACATTAATAATTTTCTTTGTGACCAAACCATCACTTACAGTTTTTGTCTCCTCATGCTGAATACATTGGCTTTTCATTTTCTTTGCACCAAGAGACACTTCAAAGCGGCTGGAGTGACAATCCAGGTTTCCATCTGTCACATACAACATGAGCTGAGTCAAGGCCAGCTGGTCACTGTAGCAAAGGTCAAGGTCTGTTGCCCATACCTAAGCAGGACACAAACAGGAGCATTAAAATTATATAGAAAAAGGAGAGAATAAGAAGGATGAAACCCAGCAATCGTGGAAATCATTTGTTTTCATGCATGTTGGGTTGCACACTTCAAGTTCCCTTCTGCTGATGCATCAACCACTTCCAGATGGGAACTTCAAACACAACTTTTGAGAGAAAACCAAGAGGCTGAGGACAAAACAGGTGCCTTGTACTAGCAAGAAAAGCAGAGAGGTGAGCTCAACAGCTCTAAAGCCTCCATGACAGTAAATAGGTAATTCTCCAGATGGGAAATATCAGCTGAAGAATAATTAAGGTTACACGAAGTCAACTTAGAGATCCAACTGGGTATTTAGAGAGAGAAAAAGGGAAGCTCCAGAAGCCAAAGGCTAAAGACTTACAGTGTGGTTCTGCTTCCACCCACACTGTTTTGTGGTGCTAATTCAGACTTATACTCCTTTCACTACACAAGAATCAGACCATAAGGTTGTATGGCTGCCAGTGGAACACATCCCACCTCACCCACATGCAGGGCATACTTGCAGGCAACGATACAAGCCTCACATGAACCTCAAGAAGATTTCAAAGCATTAAAGCACACAAAAGCCAGTTAGGATTTGTGAGGCCATGGATGTAGCAGAAGGAAATATCATAGAATGGGTTGGGTTGGGAGACACCTTAAAAATTGTCTAGTTGCAACCCACCCTGCCATGGGCAGGGACAGCTTCCACTAATTCAGGTTGCTGAAAGCCTCATCCAACCTGGCCTTGAACATCTCCAGGGAGGGGTATCCATGACCTCCCTGGTCACTGTTCCAGTGTCTCCCCACCCTCACTGTAAAGAATTTCTTCAATCTCCCCTCTTCCTGCCCAAAGCCTTTGCCCCTCTTCCTATCACTACAAGCCATTGTAAAAAGTCCCTCCCCATGCTCTCCTGTAGCCCCCCTTCAGGTACTAGAAGGCAGCTCTATGTTCTCCCTGGCACCTTCTCCAGGCTGAACAGCCCAAACTCTCTCAGCCTCTCAGGGCAGACACTCCATGTCTGTGATCATTGTCAGTGTCCTCCTCTGGGTCCTGCTCCAACAGTTCCATGTCCAGAACTGGGCACAGCACTCCAGGTGGGGTCTTAGCAGAGCAGAGCTCAGGGGCAGAATCCTCTCCTTCCCTTGCTCCTTCTTTGATGCAGCCCAGCCCACGGTTGCCTTCTGGGCTGCAAGTGCATCTTGCCAGCCCATGCTGAGTTTTTCATCAACTGGCACCCCCAAGTCCTTCTCCTTGAGACCACTCTCAAGCAGTCATGGATTTCTTCTGCCAGGCTCCTCTACCCCAACAACCTGAGCTTTTCCCACTTAAAAAATGCTTGTGCCTGCTACACCAGTGAGAAATGTTAAGGCACGCAAAGATCTGCCCTAGAGTGGACCCCTTTAAAACAAATCTAGCAGTGAATGACTTGAATAAGCCTCTGAATGGTAAATGGCATCATTAGAAGGATATTAAGAGGTCAGGCAGTCAAGGCCTCTTGGTAAACTGGAGTTAATTTCTGAATCATATGCACATAGTAATGCCCTTTTTATAATGGTGAATAAATCACAGCAGTAACAGTTGTTAATATCTAACTGCCAAGGATCTGTTGCTGTATTAAATATCCTATTTGTCAACTTAAACATTTCCTGCTGCATGGGATAAAATGCAAATCAGGTGCTAATGGCTGCCTTTACTTAGTAATAGGGGAACATTCCCCAATTAGAATACTTAATTTTCTTCAATAATTTATACTTTATCATCACTCCTGCAAGACAGGGAAGGAACTTTCCTATCGATTTGTACTTTTCCAGTATGTGCTACCCTTCCCAATGAGCTAAACAGTAATTAGCAACTGCACGAACTGCAGAAGTGTTCAGCTGATTTCCATAAATATCACCAACTAATCTGTAACAGTCGATGTGTCTTGGACCTTGTTGGAGATGGATTTTAGGTCCTCATTTACAGCTTTGCCCCCTGAAAGGAGATGGCAGGGCTACACGAGGGGAGTGGGGACCATGGAAAACTGGGGATATCCAAGGACTGTTCACTAGCTCAGGCAAAGTGAACTCATTGCTCTTACTCCACATTCACTCCAACTTCACACAGCTGCACTGCTTCAACTTCAGTGTCTACACCAGAACTATTTGGAAGCTTTGTTGATGCACAGAGGGGCAGGAAGCAAATTTGACTGAAGGTGGGCCATAACCAGCCATAATAAGATGCCCCCAGCCCTGGAAATGTTCAAGGTCTGGTTGGACTGGTCTCTGAGCCACCTGTTCTAGTTAAAGATGACCTTGCTCACTCTAGGAGTGGGGTTGGACTACATGATCTTTAAGGTCTCTTCCAACCTAAACCATTCCATGATGCTGGTTGGGTCAAAGGATGGATTTGATGATCTTAGGTCTCTTCTGACCAAAACAATTCTGATTCTATGAAATGGCTGAGATGAAAAAATCGTGGAAGCAAAGACATACCTGCAGCTGCAGCACACATGGGTAAGAACAAGGGCTGCATTCTGGGCCAGGGGATGGCTCCAGCCTCATTTCTGCCCATGGAAAGGAATATAACTCAAACAAGAGGAGAAAAAGCTTTTAGCAGGGCAAGTTTTGTGTTGGAAATCATGAGACTAAATACTAGTTCAAGGAGTTTCTGCTTAGTCTGTTCATCACCTAGTTGCTCCCAACATGGTTTCATCATCTCAGACTGACTAAGCTCATATGACTGTCTACAAGATTAAGGGCTCAGATCATAGAATCATTTTGGCTGGAAGAGACCTTCAAGATCATCAAGTCCAACCGTTAACCCGGCACTGCCAGGTCACCACTAAAGCATGTCCCTCAGCACCCCAGGCATGGGGACTTCACCACTGCCCTGGACAGCCTGTTCCAGATGTGGCAACCCTTTTGGGGAAGGAATTTTTCTTAATATCAAACCTAAATCTGCCCTGGTGCAACTTGAGGTCATTTCTTCTTGTCCTATTGCCAGAACTGACTAATGGCCCTAACCATGCCATGAAGGAAGGTGTCCGTTCTCTCCCCTGCCTGTTACTCTTGCATGAAGGAGAGCTCCTACTGTCCACACCTACTTAAGCTTCAGTCACAGTTACATTCTCCACAGGTAAAATCATTGGATTTTTTGCAAATATAGGTGTTGATCTCCAGAAGCACAAGGAGGAGGAAGGGAAACATGGCTGGAAGCCACCTGTCCACCTCCTTTCATTCTGGGCCTGAGCCTGAGGCTGAACTACCCCTACTGCAAGATAAAGCAGCCAAATGGTCATTACCATGTGCCAGCTGGGATCACCCCCAAGGATTCTTTTCCTGGCTCAAGATTATCAGAGAGCACTGTATTGTGGCCATGTCCCTTTCTGTCTTGGATATGTCCCAGAACATCCCTAATGTGGGGAGAAAGGAAGAAGGATTAGCTGGCAGAAGATTCCAGTTTTATCCTAGCAGGGGATTCCCTTTGGCCATGGAAATCCAGAAGTGCCCTTTAAATCTGTTACAGAAATGGGAAACACACAGGGCCTGGGCAATGGGACTGCCTTTACCTTCATGGATAATGTCCTCCCACTTCATTAGTTCAAGTACAGGCCAGGTCATTAGTAACTAGCTTAACTGAATGCTTTAATGGAATTATTTCTAAGGCCCATTCTGGGTCCTGTAGGTCACAAGCACTCTCTGCAAAATTACAGTGACCAATAACAAGCAGCAGTTCTGATAGTTTTGAGCAAAGATGGAAGTTCAGCAGGCCTTGGGCTGGCTGATGGAGGCCTCTGAAGACCACAACAATGCAGCTGCTTACAGTGGAAGAAGGCAGTGGACATCTGTGAACGGGCTTTATCACTCTGTTGTTCTTGCAGTCTATCAAAAAAACATCACCCAAATCAAACAAAAACATATCTTAGAAACATCAACCCAACTCCACCTTTGTGGCACACAACCTTCCTAATGCTCTAACAGCTCCACAGAGCTCCAAGCAGAGGCAGAACAAACAAAAAGGTTGGGCTCTTCTCTTAGCAGGCTAGAAAGTTCACAGGATCACAGGATGTTAGGGGTTGGAAGAGACCTCTGGAGATCATTGAGTCCAACTCCACTGTCAGAGCAGGATCATAGAATCTAGCACAGGTCACACAGGAATGCATCCAGAATGGTCTTGAAAGTCTCCAGAGGAGACTCCACAACCTCTCTGGGGAACCTGTTCCAGTGCTCTGTGACCCTCACAGTGAAGAAGTTCCTCCTCATGCTGAGGTGGAACCTCCTGTGCTGTAGTTTCTATCCATTGCCCCTTGTCCTATCACAGGGTGCAACTGAGCAGAGCCTGTCCCCTCCCTTTTGACAACCAGCCCTCAGATATTTATAAACATTTATTAAATCCCTTCTCAGTCTTCTCCAGACTAAAAAGCTCCAGGTCTCTCAGCCTCTCCTCATAAGGCAGTGCTCCAGTCCCTTAATCATCCTTGTAGCCCTCCCTGTCCCTCTTGAACTGGGGAGCCCAAAACTGGATGCAACATTCCAGGTTCATTGAGGTCCAGCTCTTTAGTAACATCTAGTGGCTTGCAACTGGTTATCTCTTGAGGTAATATCAAATGGGTGTCAAAAGCTTTGAAAAATCTGAGCTGTGGTGTTTTGTGGATTGTTATTTATTATTATTTTATGAATCTATTTCCATAGTCTATAGAGCAACATCTGTGGAGGTCAGACAGTTAATAACCAGATGAATTATCATCTCCTCCAGTAAATCAGGAGCTGTTAGAAGAAGGCCTATGCAAAGGTCAAGTTTGAATAAACACAAAGGATAAAACAACCAGAGAAATGAACAAACATTGAGTACTTGAGTCCATCCTCACTTACTGAGGGTTTACAGCAGGGGGAGGTTCACAGCTGTGGATATTTACAATCTGAGTGCTGCATCCTGACAGGATTGTAGCGTAATGGAAGGAGCTTTTACCTGAGAGGTTTTGGGACTTTCAGGACTAATGGTCAGAAATTAAACTGGAACAGAGCTCACTTGTGAAGTCCAGAACTGATATTTGACTTTCAAACAACAAATGGAAGTTGAAAAGATAATCAGATCTAGGGGTTTACTATGAGTTATGGTTTAAAAAAAAATAGTAAAACAATGGCAATGGTTAAGAGCTTAGATAGTCTTCAGAGTGATTTTAGATTAAGTTGAGCAAAGCACAGATTAGGACTCTCCAAAATCCCACCACTGGTTAAAAAACCTAGCTAGAGTGCATCCTGCAAGATGAATACAATGAAGTTGTGAACTGCTCCCTTTCACACAGGCTGCCAAGTGCTGCCAGGAGATGCTCTCCTTCAGTGTGTGCAGCTTAAGAGCTTGATGGTAAAGACATCTCCAGTGAGTAGTCACAAGTGTAGTGGAATTCTTTACAACTGCCATAAAAATGCTTCAGCCTGAAAACATAAACTTGAGAAGGGACAGAAACATAAATTCTTAAGGAGTTACTAAATTACCGCTTTTCACTCCCCTGTTTCATCTGCATCCAGTATTGACGTGGATGTTATTGTTGAGAGCACGCCTGCTCTTTTTTAAAGAAGTGGTCGAAGGACACAGTAAAAATGTCAATTAGTAAAATATTAATGCAGCTTGGGCACTGGAGAAAGACCTTTTATGACTTCAAAAATTCGCAGTGGAATCGATCATTTCGGCAGCGATCGCCGACAGGATCTTATTGAGCTGCCATCTCGTGGCAGCTGCTGGGATGGACTGGTGCTGACCTAAAAACTTAGCTGAGGGCCCCAGACCTGGCCCTAACCTCTGTGCTGCAGAATGTAAGATTGGAAGATGGTTAATGACAGCATCGAGGCTCTTGTTTGGAAATAACACAGAGAAAATGCTACCTTCTGTCTGGAGTGGGTGGGAATGCTGAAGGATCACAGAATTGTTTTGGTTGGAAAAACCCTTTAAGATCTTCCAGTCCAACCTTTCTCTAACTCTACCAAGGCTGGTGCTAAACCATGTCCCTCAGCACCACATCTCTGCCTCTTTTGAAACACATCCAGGGATGGGGATTCAACCAACTCCCTGGGTTGAGAACTCTTTCAGTGAAGAAGTTTCTCCTATTATCAACCTGAACCAGTGCAACTTGAGGCCATCTCCTCTCATCCTATTGCTTCTTTCTTGGCAGAAGAGACCAACTCCCACCTGGCTGCAACCTCCTTTGAGGGAGCTGTAGAGAGCCAGGAGGATTCCCTTCTGCCTCCTTTTCTCCAAAGAGCAGAATCCTACAGGAAAGCAGAATGGATCCCACCAAAAGCATTCCTGAAAGCATTAATGGAATTGTAACACCAGAGCTGATCAATGGCCTTCAGAGACATCTGCACTCTGCTCCTCCTCACCCAGACCTGCTTGCATGGCTGATGCCATCCTCCTCAGAGGCTTTTCAAGCTACTGGACTGTAATGAAGGAAGAATACCTACCTAAACTTTCAGCTCTATAATTCTCCTTTTCTCCTGTGTCCAAAATAAACAATTTAGTCCAGTTTTCTCTGACTGCTGCCACAAATGGTGTGGGGCTGTGGAAGCTATCAGACTGATGAAAAAGGTGACTTATGACCCTGCTTCTCCAAATTATCTGTCCAGAGACCTATGGATGTAAGTAAGTTTATGCATTCAAGCAGTCCCACTCAATTAAATGGACTTACGTAGGTAGAGCTCCTTGACAGGTTGGGATCTGAGCAGCATTCAGTCAATACTGTGCAAGACTTCACTTGGAAGGGTCAAGACCTTGCTCTTAGAGATCAGCCTTCCCTAGAGCGGGAATCAGAAGCGATTCTGCTCAAGTTATGCACCAAATTCTTCTCTTCCACTTTTCCCCCTAAGACACTGAAAACAGTGTGTCTCCATCTCTCTTTCCCTCAGGAACAAATCACAGATGCTTAGAACTGAGATGGAAACAGATTCCTGAGGCAAACAGAGAATTGTGCCAGGTCCCAGCTTTCTCTGCCCCTGCTGGGATGCTCCCAGCTGATGCCTAATCCCATGGGTGCCTTCACCATGCTCAGCCCCACGCTGTGCTCCAGTTTAATCATAATTTAAACAAGAGCTGCATGTAGATAGAGGACACAACCCTTGGGTGTCTGTGAACTACCTCCTGGACATAGAAATAGTTGCAAAGAGGCCAGAGAGTACTGCACATGTCCTGTGAGGACAAGGGAAAGAGAGCTGGGAGAGACCTGGGTACCAAGCAGAAACACATGGAAAGCCCAAGAAGAAACATCAGGCAGTATATCTCATATCCGAAAGGTTACAGCGTGAAGGTAGCATCTCTCTTGTCATCTTTTGGTCAGTGTAGACCACAAGAACTGCCAGAGAATAAAGATACTGCTCTGTGACAGTCACAAAGCTCTCCAGTGACCCAAATAGAAGCAGATTATCTTTAAGGTTCCTTCCAACTCAAACCATTCTGTGATTTCTGTGTTCACTCTGGCTTCCTGTTGACCTGGGTGTTTGACAGACATGCATTGCTCCTCCACCCATCACACCGAGGCTCTTTGCTACTTGTGCTCCAAAGGAACACAGCAATGTGACAGCAGCATGTTGAAGGAACATACCCACAAACAGCAGTAATATGAACAAATACAAGCAATGCATTCCCCATTGTCCATAGCAGAATTAATTTTATGCTTATGACAGCATAGGTTGGTGGCCAGTATGTGGAGGAAGGAAATTCTGCCCCTTTGATCCTCTCTGCTGAGAGCCCACCCTGCACTGCTGGGGTCAGCTCTGGAGTCCTCAGCACAGCAGAGACAGGAACCTGTGGGAGCAGGGCCAGAGGAGACCACAGCAATGCTGGGAGGGCTGGAAGCCCTCTGCTGTGAGGCCAGGCTGAGAGAGTTGGGGTTGTTCAGACTGGAGAAGAAAAGGCTTCAGGGAAACCTTCTGGTGGCCTTTCAGGACTTAGAAGGCTGAGAAGAAAGCTGGGGACAGACTGTTGAGCTGGGCCTGTTGTGACACGACACAGGTTTAAACTAGTTCTAGTTTTACACTAGAAGAGGGAGATTCAGACTGGAGAGGAGGGAGAAATGTCTGACACTGAGGGTGTTGAGACACTGGCCCAGGTTGCCCAGAAAGGTGAGAAATGCCTCATCCCTGGACCCATTCCAAGTCAGGTTGTCTGGGGCTCTGAGCAACTCTCTCTAGTTCAAGATGTCCCTGCTATCTGGAGCAGGGCTGGACTAGATGTGACCTTAAAGAAGGTTTTCTAATCCAAACCACTCCATGATTCTATAACAGATGATTTCTAAAGGCTTTCAGATGAAGAACTGGAAACTCCAAGGCCATACATTGGCTTCCTCTGTCTCTGGAGTCCCCTTTGCAGGAATGCACAGGGGAAGAACCTGTGAGGGTGTGGCTGGCAGCACAGAGCTGCTCAGGCTGCAAAGACAGAAATAAGTTTGCACTTATTTGCCCCTTCACATTTCTTGAAGGGTTTGTATTTATGGAGCATGTAACGTGAATGTTTCAGGGGGTTGTGTATGAAAATACTCAGGCTGCCCTGGTAACAGATGTTCAACGATATATTTAATTCTGAGGTTTACTGAAAATACCATATACCAGTTGATATTTTCTATAAAAGAGAACTTTGAAAGAACACCCAAATATCCTAGACTTGCAGGAAATACATCTGAGCCTTTCAGCTACTGCCCTGAAGTGAGCACAACTGATAGGAGTGAGCAAATGTCCTGAGAGTCTAACAGGGTTTCTTGTTTGCTAAAAAAATGGTGCTTTCAGGAATACAATCTTTGGTGTAATCTCTCTCCCCCAAGACAGATGGCATCATTAATTGCCTCCACATCTAACTAAATGTAAAAACCTGGCCTTAAATAATGTTAAAGTTGTGCTAGATGCTGACAGAGGAAATACGAAGGTAAAATCAATTGGAAACGAAGGAAGAAAACCAAGAGGCAACAAACAGTGCTAAGAAGCCAGAAGACACCCTGAGTGATTTAATATGACCTTGTTCATGCCAGGAAATGTCACCAACTTAATAACCTCAGTAGCATTTCTGCATTTGGGTGAACTGCTGGCTTGGGCGAAACAACTGGCAGAACTCCCACTGCCTTCAGTGGGAGTCACCCCTTAATCTTTTGTCACCCCTTAATCTTTATAAAGCAACCTCCCGTGGAAGTTGTCCACTATGGCTTATCCACAGATCTCATCACAATGGCTCTGTAAACACCTTTTGGGAGCCCAAAGGAAGGGTGATCTGTATGTCAAAGCTGACATGGTACCAATTCTCTGGGTCACCACAATCACCTCACAGTGGTATCAAGAACTGAAAGTCTGACTGCAAGCCTTCTCTGAGCTTAAAATGGAACATGATTATCATAGCACTGCCAAAGAGCTAGCTTTTGCCAAAAGACACCATATGCTGGCTCTTTGGTTTGAAATACAAGCCCTGTGCTCAAAGCCTTTTTGTCACACCATACAAGCTGTGATTTCCTGATGCCAAAGAGAAACAAACACCCACATGGATTTGAGTGCATCCACCAAAAGTCACAGAATCCCAGCATGGGACCTCTGGAGATCCATTCAGTCTAACCTCCCTGCTAAAGCAGGGGCACTCACAGTAGGCTGCCCAGCATCACGGTGTCCAGGTGGATTTGGAATCTCTCCAGAGAAGGAGAGTCCACAACCTTTCTGGGCAACCTGCTCCAGGGCTCTGGTACCCTCACAGCAAAGAATTTTCTTCTCATCATCAGATGGAACCTCCTGGATCCCTCGGCACCACATTCACTTGTCTTTCAAACCTCTCCATGGCTGGTGACTCCACCACCTCCCTGGGCAGCCTGTTCCAATGCTTGGGAACCATTTCTGTGAAGAAATTCTTCCTAATACCCAATCTGAACCTCCCTTGGCACAACTTGAAACCATTCCCTCTTGTCCTGTCACCTGCTGCATGTGAAAAAAGAATGACCTCCACATCATTCCAACCTCCTTTCAGGGAAATGTAAAGGGCCTCCTCTTCTGAAGAATAAATGACCCCCCGTTCTTTAGTCTTCAAACCCACAGCCACTACCAGAGCACTGAAGGCTCAGGCCACCCCTCCTTTATGACTCTGCCAGCCATCATTGGTGGCAGCAGCAGATTCTGCAGTCACCCCCCTTCTGCTGTCTTAATTTATTATCCGGCTTTTTACATTGTCAACAGTTCTGAGACAGCTGACTATGAAATTTTGCTGGTAGGCTTGTAAACTCTGGCAGGGAGGATGAGGGTTACTTGAGTGGTTCTGGTTTTACCTTTTACAGACCCCATCAGTCATCTCTACATGAAAGACTCTCCTGGGGAGGATTCCATGAGAAAACATTTATTTAGTCCCTTCTGTCCTGCTCAGTTATAGAATCATAGAGTGACAGAATGGCTTTGGGTGGGAAGGGACCTTTAAAGGTCATCTAGTCCACTAAGCAGGGACATCTGCAACTGGAGCAGGTTGCTCAGAGCCCCATCCCATTGTTGCATGGGGGTGAGATTGCATCTTTCTTGAAGGGAATTCTTCTCTTAGATGTTCTGAAAGCCACATGGAGAGCACATGTGGTTTGAATGAGGAGATACCACAGGCAGATGTTCCGTACCAGCCAAGGGACAGAAACTCCAGGGCTGGAGACATGATAACTGGACTGCTTTCCATTACCTCTCTCTCCTTAAATTAGCCATTACAGTGTAAAGCAAATTGTTCATCACCACCATCCTGTTAGCTATAAGAAATTGTCAGCATCCCCTCTTCCTTAGATCCTCCCTCAAACCTCAGATCCACATTCTTACAGACACTCAAAAGAGTCCAATAATCCCTCTAATTATTTTTACAGAGCAAAATACAAGAGATTCAGAGCATTCTGAAAATAATTTCATCTAAACATCTCAGCCATAAGACCATCATCTCTAATTACCAGCTTAATGCAGAATACACTTCTTTTAGAGGAGGAAAATAAAAAGTCATTAGAAGGAATTAGAATATTATTCTCACTCAGTTTTGAAAGCAGCCCTACAGGCTTTGCTGGGTTGTTACCAACAACAGTTCCTCAGGTCCACTGGGCAGATCAGGTCTAAATTTGATGTTATTGTTACAATAACCATGTGCTTTACCTCCCTGCACAGCTCAGAAATAAACTGTTCAAAAGGGCAAAGCTTTCCCCTAAGATCTGCTGGAATCAAAAGCAGACAGTTCTTGATCTCAGGAGGACAGCGTGAAGTAGGGGACCTGAGAGGGGTCTGCAAGAAAGCCAGGAAGGGACTTTTTACAAGGGCTTGTAGTGGTAGGATGAGGGGCAGTGGCTGTGAGCTGGAAGAGGGGAGATTGAGACTGGGTCTTAGGAAGAAATTCATTACAGTGAGGGTGGTGAGACTCTGGAACAGGTTGCCCAAGGAATGTTGTGGATGCCCCCTCCCTGGAGGTGTTCAAGGCCAGGTTGGATGAGGCCTTGAGCAGCTTGGTCTAGTGGGAGATGTCCCTGCCCATGGCAGGGGGAGTGGAACTAGGCGATCTTTAAGGTCCCTTCCAACCTATTCTACAAATCCATGAATCTGCCCCACTCACCTGCTGCTCCATCTTTTGTGGATGGATGAAAGTCACAAAATCCACTGAGAAGTAGCCAAGCACTCCTTTGGATTTACAGGTTTCTCCAATTTTGAAGCAGAGTGAATTAAGAACTGTTGGATCAACAGAATGTTGTGGAATGGTAGTGCCAGATGATCTCAAAGGCCCTTCAGCGTGTAGCTGGTCTCCAGATGACACCATCTTTATCTCGCCCGTTGGCTCTATCAGCATATCCACTGTCAGGTTTGTGATGTTCTTGGAGGGTGGGAAGGCTTCTATCACACCACCTGGTAAGAATGAATTAGCTGTTAAACTGGTGATCAAATACACACATGATGCTCTTCAGAGTGCACAGAATGAGACCCTCCAGCTCCTGTTGTGCTCAGACTTCGCAGGGAGGACTGCTAAGGAGACACAGCAAGTAAATAAACATAATGTGAGCAGCAGAGCTAGAACTCATGAATCTCTTAGAAGAAAAAGAAGATATTTCATCTGTTATAGCACTGCAGAGATCAAACAGTGGCTTTTGAGCTGCAGATGCCTTGCAAGCAGTTCCAAACTGGGTATATCACATATCTGACAGCAGAAATACACTCCTGAGTAGTATGAATGAATTCCAGTGGTGGGCAAGGAAGCTGCTGAAGGGTCTAGAGCACAAATCTTGAGAGGGGCAGCTGAGGGAACTCAGGTTGTTCAGTCTGGAGAAAAGGAGGCTGAGGGGAGATGATCTGGCTCTCTACAACTCCCTGAAAGGAGGATGGAGCCAGTTGGGGTCAGTCTCTTCTCCCACATAAGAAGCTAAAGGACAAGAGGAAACTGCCTCAAACTGCACCAGGTGAGGTTTACGTTGGATGTTATGAAAAATTTTTTCCCCTTGAGAGTTGTTAAGGCCTGGTCCAGGCTGCCAGGACCATGGTGGTGTCCCCATTCCTGAGGGTGTTTAAAAGCTGTGGTGATGTGGTGCTGAGGGACACTATTTAGTAGTGACCTGGCAGTGCTGGGTTAATTGATCTTAAAGGTCTCTTCCAACCAAAACAATTCTATGATTCTAATCCTGGGCTGGGCTCCCCTGTAGTCCAGCTAAACACCAGGCCCAGAAGAGCAGTAAAATCCAATGTTGGGACCTTGAGGGAGTGCTATCTCCTGCTATAAACTTATCTTGGAGATACCCATCCACATGCAGGTCTTAGATAAGTAATCTGCTTTTTGGAGTTCATCCACATGAGGAACTCTGTGTTTAGAAGGGAAGAGCTGAAGATGACAACTTCTAGCATAAGAAAACTGCCATGCATCCTGGATATGCCTCTGTAGTGCATATAATGCCCTAAGTCATTTAGTTAGGATAAACTAACATATGCTTAAAACTGGTTTTATGTTAACTGGCATTATTTTAAAAACCCATAAAGCTTTGAGTCACCTTTGTCTCTTCCACAGATACAGGAATGTCTGAAACATAAATACCCATTATATGTCACAAAAACGATGGCAGGGCAGAACCATTGTAGGCATTTACTACCCAACCACAAACTATTTTCTGTCCAAAATTTGGTATAGAAAGACAGGTTGCTAACCTTTGTGCAAAGCCCACTCACAGATACACTGATTTGCAGTGATTAGACACTTAGGTCTCTGCTCTGCCTCTTCTGGAAAGCATGGGCTCACATCTGAGCTCTAGGTCAGCTGGGTACTGGCCAGCTTTGATCCAAAGGTGCCAGAATTAATGCAGGAATCCCTGCTGAGGACAGCACCATGCAAACAGAACTATCCAGCTCTCAGATTGGAACTTGTTCATCTTCCTTTGGTTGGAGGGCAAGAAAGAGCATGGCAATGGTCTAATGAGTCTGTGACAACATGCTGTAAGGGACAACGTGGCATTGCATTACTGGTCCTCAGGGGCAACCTGCCTGGAAGGCAAAAGCTGGGAAGAAAGCTCAGCTCCTCTCCAAACTGTGAAGGTTATGAGCACAACTGACCTCATGCAATGTACTTATGTAGCATCCACAGCTCACATACAGCTCCCTCACTGCTCCTACAGGTGAGAAAAACAAGTCTGGCAGATGTTTGCTCACCAACACCTACTAAAGATGCAACATTCTCACATTTACCCACAGGCAAACTCACGCACAGAATCACACAGAATACATCGGGTTGGAAGTGACCCTTGAAGGTCATCTTGTCCAACCCCCCTGCAGTCAGCAGGAACATCTCCAACTAGATCAGGCTGCTCAGGGCCCCATCAAGTTTGACCTTGAATGTCTCCAGCAATGGAGCCTCAACCTTATCCCTGGGCAGTATTACACCACCCTCGTTGTGTAGAACTTCCTCCTGATGTCCAACCTAAATCTACCCTGCTCCAGTTTCAAACCATTGCTCCTTGTCCTATCCCTAATAGCCCTTCTAAAGAGTCCCTCCTCAGCCTTCCCATAGGCCCCCAACAGATATTGAAATGCAGCTCTAAGGTCTCTCCAGAGCCTTCTCTTCTCCACGCTGAGCAACACCAACTCTTTCAGCCTTTCCTCAAAGGAGAGGTGCTCCAGCCCTCCAATGCATGATGGCCTTCCCTAAAGTCCACTGCCAAACGTGACAGCTTCCAGTACAGTAAGTCAGGATGAAGGAGTTGCTGCTGATTGATCCAGAATCATGTGAGGAAGGTACTCCAGGATTAACCTAGGTTAGAAGCTTGCACAGGACATATGAATGATAGAATAGTTGCCTATAATTCATTTGTAAATGAACATTTGAAGCATAATGGCGAAATAAAAGGAGAGAAATATTTAAATGGGTCCAAGATTAACAAGAATATGGCATACAATATGGTATAATTACTCCTTTTAACACTTAACAGCGACTTTGCAGTCTTATTTACCTTGACTAAGAAATGTTTGGAGGAATTTTTCCCATGTAGGGAATCGTTTCTCATTGACTGGCTGTACGTGCTGTGCTAAAAGGCCCGGCAGCTCCTGGGAGATCTTCACCAAAGCTGGCTCCTGCAGAAACAAATTAAATAGAACCACAAGCAATTTTACTACAGAAATGAAAACTGCTTGTGGGGTGATTAAAAACCAGGCCTCCAACAGGCAAAAAAAAAAAAAAATGTGGTTACTGTTTACCCACAGTTAGGAAGCCTTTTTTAATTTTTCTACTTTCTACTCTTCCATCCTGTCCTTCTCTGAAAGACAATTTCCCCCCTCCTTCAGCAGAGTATCTATTTATTTATAATTTATATTTATAATTTATATCAATAATTTGATCTGGCACCTGAAAATGCTAAGTGCCTGGTAACTGCTTGGGGATCAATAGCAGCAGTCAATAACTTCTACATTGTTTAGATTTTGAAGCTCGGCCTATTGAAACAGTCACATATGCCAGCAGTAGTTTGCCTGATCCCATGTTTAAGCTGCTCTATCAACCCAAACAGCTTTTAGATTAAAAAAAGAGGAGTAATCAAAATCATAGAATTGTTTTCGTTGGAAAAGACCTTTAAGATCATTGAGTTCAACCGTTCTCCAACTCTACCAAGGCTGGTGCAAAACCATGTCCCTCAGCACCACATCTCTGTCTCTCTGAAACACATCCAGGGATGGGGATTCAACCACCTCCCTGGGCAGCCTGTTCCAGGGTTGAGAACCCTTTCAGTGAAGAAGTTTCTTCTGTTATCCAGCCTAAACCTTCTCTGGTGCAGTTTGAGGCCATTTCCTCTCATTCTATCACAGTTTCCCTAGGAGAAGAGACCAACCCCCACCTGGCTCCAACCTCCTTTCAGGGAGTTGTAGAGAACCAGAAGGTTTCCCCTTCACCTCCTTTTCTCCAGGCTGAACAACCCCAGTTCCCTCAGCTGCTCCTCACCAGCCCTGGTCTCCAGACCCCTCACCAGCTTTGCTACCCTTCTCTGGACACGCTCCAGCCCCTCAATGTCCTTCTTGTGGTGAAGGCCCCAAGACAGAACTCAGATAAATCAGACAAGAGTATTTATTTTCCATTCTCCAGTCTGTAACAAAATCACAGTGTATTTGTGCTTCTGTGTTTGGTAGAATTTGACAAGTCATACTTGTGGGAGATAAATAAACTTTTTCCTAGTTTCAAAGTCTTTATTATCACACACACAAAACAACCCCATTAAATCCCAAAGCTAACTGCATTGCTTTCACTGTTCAAAACCATCCCAGAAGTACACAAGCATATAAAGTGCAAGGACCCTGACTCTATAGCTTCAGGCTCCTTTCCTTGCTGCTTCATAAGCGTTCCCCTGCTTCCCCTGGGTCTCTTTGCTTCTGTTTTACATCCTCTCTCTTCAGCATCCCATGCTTCAGAAGATGACCAACCGTCCTCTGATCCTGGCAATATCCTTAGCCACAATCATATTATCCTGAGCTCTGGAGGAACACAATAAAACCTTTTGGCTAACATCTAAGAATAGGAAAAAAACCAAACCTGTTTTCTCCAAAACAATGCATTTGAAAAGATGGGGTTTGTCATGAAGTATATGATGTAATGTAACCAAAAATAGGAAGTCAAACCCAGCTTACTGTGATTTACCTACAGAATGAGAAGGAAGAAGGGCCAATAATTTGCTCAGGGAGGTGGTAGAGTCACTGTCCCTTGGAGGTGTTCAGGGAATGTGTGGCCATGGCACTTCAGGACATGATTTAGTGGCCATGGTGGTCTTAGGTTGATGGTTGAATTCAACAATCTTAGAGGTCTTTTCCAACCAACACAATTCTATGATTATATGATTAAGGGATCAACTTTATGTGTAGAAGACCTAGATACATCTTGTTCCTGGATTCAGTCTGCCTGTGAGACCTCAGGAAAGTGACTATCTGTCTGTGCCTTAGCTGTCCAGCCACAAAATAAGGACAGCTGTTGTTTCTACCTCACACAAAGAAAAAAAAATGCCTTAAAAAATACTGCCCAGAGAAGTGAGAGATGCCCCATCCCTGGAACCATTCCAGGTCAGGAGCAACCTGCTGTAGTTGCAGATATCCCTGCTGACTGCAGGGACTAGATGGAGCTTTAAAGGTCCCTTTCTATCCAAAACATTCCATGATACCATGCTCATATAATGGACATTAGGCAAGGAATGTTGTGATACTTCCTCAACAGACCCAGTGCTGCTTGCTTAAGTGAGGTCAGATAGCATTGGAAGGGGACTTGAGCACAGAACGAACTCAGAATGTCTGTTAGGACAACACAGATGAACAGTGGCCAGCCCAGGACCACTTTGCAGTTCAAAGCACCCTCAGCACTCACGGACTATGACAGATGAGTGTGTCAAAACCAATCCCCTTACAAAAGATGCTTTCAAAGAAATCACCAAAGATATCTGAGAAACATTCTTGTGATCAAAGCCAACTTTCAAGAAGCAATGCTTAGATAAATCAAGGTGTTCATGGAAGGTAGTGGAGCACCTGCTTTTCAAGGATCAGCACCTGCAACTGATTGTTGTTTGCAACTGTAAGCTCTCAAAAGGCAATCACCCTGATTATAGGGAGTTTTAGTAGGCAAATTCAAGCCCAGATCCAACATTCATTCAAGAAGTCAGACCTTTTAAAAGGATCAGTGCTCAGTAGGCTAATTTGATTTAAATTGGACAGCATCTCCAGCAGAGCTTACCAATGTTTGAGCTCTTGATGTGGGCACCAAACAATTCAGAATCGTAGCCTCAATGGAAACAGGGAACATTTGTTCAAATCTTTCAGCTGATGTTTCATAGTACCAGTAAAAAAAGAAGCAATCCAAACACTGTTTATGTCATGAAGAAATCTTTAAATCTATCCAAATCTGTTCTGTACCTTTTTTAATGAGCAACAATTTTCACATAGGAATCTTTATTAAAAGGTACAGAACAAATCTGGGTAACAGTGAAAAACAATTTTCATGCAGAAATCTTTAAATCTAACCAAATCTGTTTTGCTTTTTTTTTTTTTCATGCTGCTTCATTGTTATAAAACAACCAATTACACCTTTCCCCTTTCCCAAATATAAAAGAACTTCTTTTTTTGCAAGCTGAATTTTGAAAGGCTTCCTTAAAATGGCAGTTGCCACAAAAAATTAGGATCAAATGGGGCATATGTTGAAGGCAGTGGTAGGAAATCTACTGGAGACAGCTCAGTCAGCAAAGAAAAGCCTGTTGAGAAGTAAATAAACAGAAAGAAGAAATAGAAACAGGAAGACCTGGGGACAGAAAGAGGCTGCAGAGCAGAATGCATGAGAAAGACCTAGGGCTTTTTAGCTAAAAATCAGAGGGAAAGGAAATTGTTTAGACCTTGCAAGCAAATAGAGTGAAGAAAGTAACTCCAAACAAGTAAAGCTGACTGGGCCAGAGAGGAATGAAATCATCAGATCCTCAGCAATACAAACTGCCACATCTCTGCTGAAATCAGTGAAGCTGGGGCAATTTATGCCACTTCAGCAGCACCATAACAATTCATACCAGTTATAGCATGTATCCTTTACACTGCAACCACTGGAGCTGGGATAACTTACTCCAGCTGCCTGGATGTGAAGTGGTCCAACCCAGTTTATTCTGATATTCTCAGCCCCACCAGTAAACCTGGTTGGATTGGCAGAGGTCAGTACTGCTGTCTTGCCATCCAAATGACTTTCATTAGGCCCTGTTCTGCAAATTAAGGTTTGCTCATTTTTTCCCTCAGTCTGATGTGTTATTTTTCCCTCATTCAGGCAGGTGCATGATGGCCAGAACCACAACCTACTACTGCACAGAACAAAACAATCTGAAAGGTTTATAAAGATGGAAATGTTTCAGGGTTTTTTTTGGAAGTGACACAGTGAATGCCCTTATCTGCTTAAAAGTTTGCAACCTGCTTTGAAGCCCAGGCATTTCCCTGTTAACTGCAAAGTTTAAAATTAAAAAGTGCCAATTTTGCCTTCCACGAGCTGGAAAAGTATGTTCTGATAGAAGGCACCATCATGTAAAACAGCCATCATTACCAAGTAACACAAATGTTTTTCGTATGTAAAATTGCTTTGTAAAATATTTGCTCCATCTGCTGAAAGTAGCAAAGACAATTTTCCCTGATAGCTAATGGCCCATTTCAGCTGGATGGCAAACGATTCACCGTGCCTGCGACTTGCATTAAGTAGGATGGTGAAAACAGTGCACAGAATTCTCCACTTATGTAGCATTATCTCCTCCCTGCTTCCTGAGAGCCCGTCCCTCATTACCACGGCCTTCGCTTTGGATCAGCACACAGGACGAGGGTTGCTTTTGACTCAAGAGGCTTTTTTGTCAGGCTGAGGCACATATGCTATGCTTCAATACAAAAGCACAAAACAGCCACTTCCCTTCAGTAGGAGAACAAGAAGGTTAGTTCTCTTTCAACTTTCCAGCACTTAAACTGCTGTTCCTTTTTTTCACACCACATGGGGCCATGGTTTTCTCTTCTGGCTCATGCTGTCACTCTCCACGCTGAGGATTTCAATATATAAAGATCAAGCACTTCTTTTTAATTCCAAATTCAACAACATGCACACACACACACACACACAAAACAAAAAGGGGAAAAAAACAAAACAAACAAAACCCTCCTGGCCCAGTCCAAAAAAAAAAAAACCCTCAAACAAAAAAACCAACAACAAGCCAAACCACCCCACAACCCTCCCAATTGCTTATTTCATTGTATACTTTGCCATTTCCATTCCAAAAGCACATGTTTACATTGTGCCCTGAACTACTTCAACATCTGCTAACAGACCAATAAAAAATAAATAAACCAGGATTGTTTAGCAAGAGAGATCCTTTCCATTTCCTCCCCAATGCTCCCAAACTGGCGGCAGCAAGATGCTGCAGGAGCCCTTTGCATCCATGTCACTACAGAAAACAATATATGTAGGAAGATCAAATATGAAATCCTCAGCAGCCTGTGCTGCCCAAAATTGGGCAGGAAGAAAAAAAAAAAAAAAAAAAAAAAAAGAAGAGTCTTGAAAGCTCTGTGAGCTTGTCAGATAATTCTGTGTGCTTATGCACAGCATGTTCATTTGAGATTAAGATCATTTAATTAAATAATTTGCCTTTTTAATCCAAAATTACTCCACGTGCATTGCCTTTTTGGGGCATAAAAGGATAATTTGATTAAACAGTTTGCCTTTTTAAACCAGAATTATTCCATATGCATTCTTATTTTGGGCATAAAAGAATAGTTTTATTAAATAACTTGCCTTTTTTTTTTTCCAATCCAAAATTACTCTACATGCACTGCTATTTTGGGGCATGAAAGGATACTTTTATTAAATAATTTGCCCCTTTTTTAAAATCCAAAATTACTGCCATGTGTATTGGTTTTGGGGGGGGCTAGGGGGGCATAAAAGGATAATTTTATTAAATAATTTGCCTTTTTAAATCCAAAATGATGGCATCTGCATTGCTATTTTGGGGCATAAAATGATAACTTTATTAAATAATCTCCTTTTTTAAAAATCCAAAATTATTCCATGTGCATTGCTATTTTTTGGGGGCATAAAAGGATAATTTTATTAAATAATCTGCTTTTTCTAAAATCCAAAATTACTCCATGTGCATTGCTATTTTGTGCACAAACCCATTATCTTTTGTGCAGTTACAGCCTTTACTTTTCAGGGCTCCCCACATCTACCCTCAGAGCAGACAGAATATAACAGAAATGTCACAAGCCTCAAAAATCCCCCTGTTTCAAACCAAAACTCATATTTATTTCAAATGCAGCCTTTGTAAATCCAGGTACAAAAGGAGGTAAAGGAATATTTGAATGCAGCTTTCCTGTGCATGTGCAGAGATCTCATTAAAAGCCAAACGAATTTAGACGCCTGCAGATTAATAACGTTTTCCTAATTAATTTGTTTTTCTCTAGTTTGATCTCTCTAAATTTCGTTCACTTCTGTTCACCTGCAGTCCCTTTTGGGCTTGTTGTCTCTGAAGAAAGGATTCTAATGAACACCTCCCCTGCCCCCAAAACACGATTGCAAAAAGAAAAAGGCATCAATGTAGCTAATCCACCATCGCTTCCCGGGAATTTGGTCTGAACTGCTGAGCTGTAACGCTACAGGAATTGTCAGACAAAACCTGCTTTGTGTTTCACAAACAACACACAGTTAAACTTCTTTTCGAGTTGCCTCTGTGTTAGTTTGGGGGGAATTTAGCAAAATAAACATTTTTAAAATAATCCAAGCAGGCATTTTATTGGCTGCCATAACATTAACAGATTCCGGATTTCTTTAGTGCTCTTGCTTTCTCCTCTCCTTCCACACTGTTATTGCTACAAACTGGCACTTAAATTCAATTGATTCAAAATATTCTGGATCCATATGGCCTAAAACCCTGGAGCTGAAGTTCTGATATTGCCTCACTGCTGTTTTCTAGCATTTGCCTCTACTCCAGTCCCCAGATGGTGGAAGTAACATTTAAACCTCCTTTCCTCTGCCTTGTACAATAGACCTTGGCACCATTTCAACTGTTTACTCCGGTAATTAACAGCACTGATACCACAACAATTACAACTCCTACAATCTTCACACAATAATGCTATGAATTAGTGAGAGCTAATGGCTGGAAGGTATAGTGGTTCCAGACTGCGAGATCTGTGCATTTTTAGAATAAAATAAAAGGTACAAACAGCACGCTTGCGGTAGACAATGATTACCTAGTAATTAGTTTACACAAAGCTTCCTATTTAATGGCAAAACGCTGTAATTAACGCGTGACAGAAAATCAAAGGGTACTTTGTAAGCATATGAAAAATTAACACTGCAGGCCTATAGCTTTATGTACTGATTAGAAGCATATTAAATCAATAGGACATACAACCCAACAGCTTGCGGATCTGATTATCGCAAGCCTCGGGAACGGGTATCGTGGCTTTCATTTAACCAAGGGATCCGATTAGCAGGCTTGATTTTACTTAAGGTTTGAGAATCACCTGGAACATCACCTGGAACATTAGACATGCTAATATATATTAATAAAGGGAATAAGAGTACTACGGGCTGTTCGCAGATACAGTTCATATTAAACTCTTCAGGGTATCTTGCTGACAGAGCGCTCAGAAACAACCTGCAGCTGAATTGCTTTATAGGGAATCAATTTCTTCCTCAAGTCTTGGCGGTCTTTTTCCTTTCCTATTAAACATCATACGGGTTGGAAGCAATTTTAAAAGCCTGTCAAGATGCTGTAAATGCATTCTTTTCTGGGTATCTGACAGTGTTGCTGGCCCTCTTCAGGCTGCAAAAAATATCACACTGGATCTGAGTGTGTGCAGTAACAGCAGCCAGCAGTGCTTCAGAACACCTTCAGCAGACTTTAGGTGTTCTATTAAGACTAATTAAATAGCTTGCGATTTATTGCAGTTTGGGTAATATTTGTAGCCTTGCCCTAGAACAAAGCTGGCAGTGTTACAAAAGGTAGACTCCAGAAAAAAATGTTTTCCCATGAGAACAGTTCAACATTGGAATCATCTCCCAAGGGAAGCAGTGGATTCCCCTACACTGGACACTTTGAAGACTCAGCTTGACAGAGTGCTGGGCCAGCTCATTTCAACTACACTACCACCTAAGAAAGGTTGGACCAGATGATCCTTGGGGTCCTTTCCAACCTGGCATTCTGTGATTCTGTGATCAGAGCAATGAAAATGGGAACCGGTGGCAGAAAGAGAACAAGCAGTGTTAGGAAGCTATAACATGTTCAAAGATGGTCAGAAATGAGTGTGCTGGCAGCACCATGTGTCTAAAATTTGACACTATTATGGGCTGATTTTAATTCAACCTCTTTACTCTGAATTCCTGGCTTCAGGAAAGAAACAAGATTTGGGATGTAAGCCTCATGACTCTTAGAAGTCATTTAACCACTTAAAAAATCTCACACTAATCCTGATTCAGATAATCACAAAGTTTACTAATTATTACAGAACGTCTGAAAGTTAACCAAAAATTGTTTAATTTCAAGAATTATCCAGCATTTTGTATCACTTTATCCTGGCCATCAAAACTAATTTTCCAGTAGCAATCAATGCAAAATCCTTCAAGTAATGACTGAATATTGCTTTATGCAACCACAGCCTGAATATTGCTTTATGCCATTCAAAATCCTGCAACCAGTGCCAGAACATTGCTTTATACCACTCAAAACCCTGAAACCACAGCCTGAATATTGCTTTATGCCACTCAAAATCCTGCAACCAGTGCCAGAATATTGCTTTACACCACTCAAAACCCTGAAACCACAGCCTGAATATTGCTTTATGCCACTCAAAATCCTGCAACCAGTGCCAGAATATTGCTTTATACCACGCAAAATTCTGCCACCAGTGTCTGAATATTGTTTCATGCAACTCAGATCCTGCAGCCGGAGATTGAATGTTGCTTTATGCCACTCAAAATCCTACAACCAGAGCTTTGATATTTCTTTATGCCACTCAAAAGAACCAGAGTCTAAATATTGCTTTATGCAACTCAAATCCTGCAACCAGACCCTGAATATTGTTTCATGCAACTCAAATCCTGCAGCCAGAGTCTGAATATCGTTTTATGCCACTCAAAACAACCAGTGACTGAATATTGTTTTATGCCACTAAAAATCCTGCAACCAGAGTCTGAATATTGCTTTATGCAACTCAGTTGGCTTGTCTGGATTTGCCACCATTTGAGAAGATTTTGATTTCCTCTTACACATTTAAGTGAATTATCTAAGATACAGCCTATAAAGAAAAGAAGCCGTGACAAACCACCATGACCCAACTAGAAGCAATAAGATTCAGACACTCTGAGGTTTAAAACAGGAGGCTGCCCAAGCACATTAAATAGCTTTTTTCTCCTACAATGGATATTTAATGGAGAGTTTTGAAATGGTTCTGTAGCTATGGCCAATTATAACAGCTTATTGAGGGAATATTTGTTGCTTGGTTTCCTGTGTCTTGTTCTATTCTTATATTTTCAGCCCTTTTTTATCCCCACGCTCATCCCTTTTTGTTTTTGGTTTTGTGTTTGTTTTTTTTTGCTGCTGTTGGTTTTTTTTGTTTGTTTGTTTGTTTTCAGTCTGATCTTGGTTATCTTTACGATTGCTGATAGGTAAACTCATACCATGCAGATGAGCCTGGTGGTTAATTAAAGAGTCACAGTGTAATAAAAGAGAAGTCTGAAATTAATTTGGCTAGCAATTTCATCTAGAGCTGGTGCTATCATCTAGAGATGGTATCTAGTGATTTAGAGTACTACAAGTCACTTATACAAGAGGATAGGATCTCTACATAGTCCTGGATTATTTTTTGTAAAAAGGGGACTGTTAAAAGAAGAAAAAAAATGCAACACTAAGAAAGGTTATATTTTCTCTAAAAGGAAAGAGGACTTTGAGGGTTCTCAATAGTTTGAGGTGGTACTTTCAGTCCTAAAATGTAGAGCCACCAAGAACAGGGTGGCAAGCACTGTAAGGGATGTTCTTTCTCCCCTCTGCTCTGCCCTGGCGAGACCACATTGGAATACTCTGTCCAGTTCTGGGCTCCCCGGTTCAAGAAAGTTACAGGGACTTGCTGGAGAGGGTACAGACCTGAGCTACAAAGATGCTGAGGGAATCAGAACATCTCTCTTAGGAGAAAAGACTGAGAAAATTGGGACTTTTTAGTCTGGAAAAGAGAAGACTGAGGGGGCGACCTCATCAATGTTTATAAATACTTAAAAGGTGAGGATTGGGAGGATGGATCCAGGTTTTCTTCAGTGGCACCCAGTGACAAAACCCAGTGACAAAACAAGGGGCAAGAGGCACAGAGTTGACCATGTGAAGTTTCATCTAAACATAAGGAACTTCTTTAATTTAAGGATGACAGAGCACTGGAGCAAGCTGCCCAGAGAGGTGGTGGAGTCTCCATCTCTGGAGACATTCAGAACCTGCCTGGATGTGTTCCTGTGTGATCTTCTCTAGGTGAACCTGCCTTGGCATGGGGGTTGGACTCAATGGTCTCCAGAGGTCCCACCCAACCCCTGCCACTCTGGAATAAAGCGTTGGACTAATAATTATAAATTTGAAACCAGATACAAACTGACTACTTTTCAGTCAGGTTTTCTAAGGATTATTTTTTCAGCATGCTTTTCCTCACTAGTAAGTTTTACAGCTGTTTGCTATTTTCATCAGCATAATACAGAATATTTGAGGTCCCAGAGGTCTTTAGACTCCTGCATATTTCATCCCAGGGGGTGTTTACGTGGGGAGAAAGATCATATAAATACTTAACTGAGGGAAATAGCACAGCATAAACTAGCAGATTCCTCAGATTCCACATGATTGAGAGGGGTTGTGAGGTAATACATTTTAACTGCAGAAAAGGCCATACATGAAACTCCATTAGTTTTGGCATTCAGAGAACTATTTGTAGTTTAAATATTCATTGGTATTTAAATGTCTTAATTTCAATAAGCATTTGATATTTCTCTATGTTGTGCCAAATTCATTCCTAATGTAATGGTTTTAAAGCCAGAAGGAATGTATCCAGAAAGGATTGTTTAATTTACATAAACTACTCATTATAGCTCTTTTGATTTTTTTTAATTCAGTCAAAACTGGTCTGAAATTTTTGTTTGATTGAATTATATTGCATATTAAAATTTCAAATTGAGATGATTACAGCTCTGTTACATTTGACAAGTACAAAATTCCACATTATAAAATAGAGCTTATCCTATAAAGCTGAAGGGCTTAATTTCTCTTATCTGCTAAAGATCCCTCACTCTGTGCAAGTCAAGCAGCACGGAGGAGGGGACTGGAGAGCCACACTAGTGGAGAGCATCACCCAGCCACTGGGCTCTCTGGGATTCAAAAGCTGGGAGAATTTGCCCAGATTGTGCTCCCACTATCTTGGTCAGTGGTGCAGAAGACACGAGTCACGAAATCTAGTTCTCTGCTGGTATAAATCATAGCATGAACAGACTGGTTTGGCTTAGAAGGGTCTTCTAAAGCTCATCTAGTCCAACCCCACTGCACTCAGCAGGGACATCTTCAACTAGAACAGAGCCCCAAACAACCTGACCTGGAATGGTTCCAGGGATAGAGGTTCAACCACTATTCTTGGCAACCTGGTCCAGGGTCTCACCACCCTCAGTGTAAAATATTTCTTCCTCCTCTTCAGTCTGAATCTCCCTTAGTTTAAACCAACAGCCCTTGAGCTGTCACAACAGACCCTGCTAAAAGACTGTTCCCTTCCTTATTACCCAGTGTAAGTATTAATGGTCTAGTTTCAAGCTTTTTAGTTCTTTCACAGCTAAGTGCCTCTGAAAAAAGGACATGGTGATAATTTTGTTCTTCCTTTTACGCTGTGTTTACCTTGGGTTTTGATGCAACCAGGAATCAGCCCATTAGAAGCTCTTCAACATAAACATTTGATGGAAGTTGGAAAATACATAAGGAATTACTTCTTTGATCTGATTTCCTGAAGTCAGCAGGAAAGCTTCCCTAAATCTAGACCAGGTTTACATCGGCAAAGCCTGAATCTTGCTGGCATTTTGAACGCCTTGTTTGAGTGTGGGTGTGCAAATTTGTCTGCCTTTTGAGAGCCCTCTCTTGTAGAGCAGGAGACCTTTTTTATATATAATGAATTGCAGTCTCCACTGAGTATTGCCATCGAGAGCAGAGGATTAAAATCATCCTTTGTTAAGGAATACCATTGTAATGGCACACATTTAAACATCAAAGCATTAGTTTATGAGCACAGGCATGCTTTAATGTCCTATTACAGTATGGAGACCTGTTTCTTTTGATAATGAAGACATTGTGTCATCGGCAAAGGCTGCCACATACACAACGTGTGCTGGCAGGTTATTAAAAAATTCAGCTCCTTGATGAAAGACTATCCTGCAGGCTAGGAGTACTGTGAAAAGAGTCTCCATTCTGCTAGAATTATTAGAAATGAGAATATGACTGTAAGCAGTAAATTATGTTAATACTTACAAATAGCATCATTTGCATAGCAGTTTAAGATGCCATACCCAGATTTTCCTCATTGGTATGGAGTAGGCAACAGATTAAAAATCATGTATTTTGCGAGTTTGATCTGTGTAAAAAAAAAAAAAATCTATTCCATCTGAAAATGATTTTAGATGCCTCATTTCAAAGGTAACATTGGGCAAACAAAAAGGCAGGACAGGATTATCGATGCATTTTACCTTGCTAACCTAATGCAGCAACTGAGCTGTCTCCATTATTTTTGCTGCTGCATCAAGGGCAGAATTCACAAACTATGCCAAATGTCTCTGTAAAGCCTTTATCCCACTGTGTGCTGCTGAGGACTAACAGCTTATAAAAAGTTTCATTCAGGGGCCCTTAGTTCTAATGACCACAGAATCACAGAATGGTAGGAGTTGGGAGGGACCTCTGGAGAACATTGAGTCCAACTCCCCTGCCAAGGCAGGTTCACCTGGAGAAGATCATACAGGAACACATCCAGGCAGGTTCTGATGTCTCCAGAGATGGAGACTCCACCACCTCTCTGGGCAGCCTGTTCCAGTGCTCTCTCACCCTTAAATTGCTAAAGTTCCTTGTGTTTAGATGGAATTTCTGATGTTCAAGTTTGTGCCCATTACCTCTTGTCCTGTCACTGTGTGCTGCTGAAAAAATCCTGGTCCCTTCCTCCCAATCCTCACCTTTTAAGTATTTGTAAGCATTGATGAGATTCACCCTCAGTCTTCAGGCATCCCCCATGGCAGGGAGGTTGGATTAGATGATCTCTAAGGTCTCTTCCAGCCTAAGCCATTCAATGATTCTCCAGACTAAAAAGGCCCAATTCTCTCAATCTTTTCTCATCGTAAGAGAGATGTTCTCATTCCCTAATTACCTTTGCAGCCCTTTTCTGTACCCTCTCCAGCAAGTCCCTGGCCTTCCTGAACCAGGAGGCCCAGAATTGGCAACAGTATTTCAGACATGGTCTCACCAGGGCAGAATAGAGGAGGAGGAGAACCTCCTTCAACCTGCTTGCCACACTCTTCCTCATGCACCCCTGGAAACCATTGGCCTTGTTGGCCACAAGAGCGCATTGCTAGCTCATGGTCATCCTGTTGTCCACAAGGACCTGCAGGGCCTTTTCCCCAGAGCTGCTCTCTGTGAGGACGAAGTGCAGTGGACTATGAGAAGCCACGACAACAAACAAGACACTGCCTGCTCCCCTGTTACTTACATGGGCCCACTTCTTGCTCCAGATCTCAGGGCTGTATCTCTGACGTTCCTCTTGAGCCCAGTGGTAGCATTGCAGATGTGAGATATCACAGTAAGCAGTGCCATTTCCTCCAGCTTCATCATTCACTTTAAACAACCAACACCACACTTCCATATTGTCAATGATGAGTTGGCTGAGGACACTGATCAGCTGTGGAGCAACAACACAAAGATATTTTGCATTACAACAGTATTAAATTACTCCTTTAGTAATTAATCCTTTAGACTACCAGTTCTCAAATATTTGGACATGAACTTTATTTTCACAGAATCACAGAATCATTTTGGTTGGAAAAAACCTTGAAGATCATCGAGTCCAATCATTCTCTAACTCTACCAACGCTGGTGCTAAACCAGCCCTCAGCACCTCTCTGCAGCTTTGAAACACCTCCAGAGATGAGGATTCAACCACTTCCCTGGGGAGCCTGTTCCAGGGTTTGAGAACCCTTTCAGTAAAGAAATTTCTTCTAATAGCCAACCTAGACCTCCCCTGGGGCAACTTGAGGCCATTTCTCCTCTCATCCTATCACTTGTTCCTTCAGAGAGGAGATTGACCCCCACCTGGCTCCAACTGCCTTTCAAGGAGTTGTAGAGAGACAGAAAGTCTCCCCTCCGCCTCCTTTTCTCCCCAGTTCCCTCAGCAGCTCCTTACAAGACTTGTGCCCTAGACCCTTCACCAGCTTTGTAGCCCTTCTCTGGACCCAGTCCAGGACCTCAACATCTTTCTTGTAGGGAGGGAAAATTTCTAACTATGGTTTCTGTTTCTTAGACATGCTTGTGTTGTTAGAGGTATTTGGACATCTTTTGATGAAGAATATATCCCATCTTTGAGTCCTGGTGGGCAGACTCCAAATTGCAATTGAGCACCTTTGGTGGTGAACGGAGTTGTGTTCCAAGAGAGGAATTTGCTTTTCCAGGCTTTTTGTCTGATTAGGATCTCAAGTTTTGGATAATCAGTACAGATCGATCAATGTCTGTGACAGGGAATAAGAGGGGATGGGCTGCTGCACTATTTGGAAAAAATCTGAGGAAGAGTTGTGCCAGATTCTAACAGCAGCCAAACATCTGTGAAATTCTCCTACTGGAGAGTACATGACATGGTTCTCAATGTACCAAGGAGTTACCAGGCAGGCTGTACAAAAACACTAATTATTTATTGTGTTTGTACATGGATTTAAACCGGCTTTAAAATGCCTTTTGCCCAGCTGCTGTAGGATTCAATTAGCTTCTTAAAAACTGCAAATGCCTTTGAACGTGGTAAAAGTGTTCTCAGGTCTGGCTGCAGTGGTTACAGCCTCCTGCATTTACACACAGGCATTCTGGAGACTTTTGTTTATTTATTTTAATGTTGTCCTAAAATACAATTACATGTGTGTTCCAGATGCTATTATTTGTGGCTTTGGAGAACACCATAAATGTGTTAGGTTTTTTCTTGATGGCTCCCCTACAGTAATGCAAAGGATCAATAATACTGTAAGGACTGTACCAATCATAAAGAATTATGTGCTATCTTTAAGTGAAAATTGAATTGTGCTTTAACATAGTGGCACCTTGCTTTGATTATTTAACCTCAAATGTCAATATTTCATACCAGCAAACAACAGAGCTAGAACTTCCATAACACTGTGGTATGAATCAACACTATTAGATGCATGTAAATTATTTAACAATAAATCAAAGAGCTGTTTTTCAGATCATTGATCATATAGTTAGTTCATCTGCTAGAGAAGTTGCAATGTATTTGTGCAGCTTGGATTGTTTGCAGTGTTAAAGGTGATTAATAAAAAGCAAAGCAATGTGAAAAGCCTCTTGAAGAATTAGGATACCTACAAGCCCCACCACTGGTATTTTCCTGTATAGAATCATTTAGGCTGGAAAAATCCTTTAAGACCTTAGAGTCCAACCATTCACTCAACACTACTAAGCTTGCTGCTAAACCATAGAATTCACAGGATGGTTTGGGTTGGAATGGACCTTAAAGATCATCTAGTTCCAACCCCCACCTGCCATGGGCAGGGACAAGCTCCACTAGACCAGATTGCTCAACCATGTCCCTCAGGATTACATCTACAGGGCTTTTAAATGCCTCCAAGGAGAGTGACTCCACTGCTGCCCAGGGTAGCTTGTTACAGGGCTTAACCAGCCTTTGGGGGAAAAAAATTGTTCATGTCCAACCTAAACTTACCCTGGTGCAACTTAAGGCCACTTTCTCTTGTCTTAACTCTTGGGAGAAGAGACTGACCCTCAGTCTCATTACAGGGAGTTGTAGAGAGCCAGAAGGTCTGCCTGCAGCCTCCTTTTCTCCAGGCCGAACAACCCCAGTTCCCTCAGCTGCTCCTCAAGACTTGTGCTTCAGACCCTTCACCACTTCATTGCCCTTCTCTAGAGATAATCCAGCACCTCAGTGTCATTGAGGCGAGGGCCTCAAAACTGAACCCGAATAAGAGCATTTATTTTCCACTCTCCAATCTGTAACAAACTCACAGTGTATTTGTGCCTCTATCTTTGGCAAAATTAGACAAGTTTGAGGTGTGGTGTCACCAGTGTGGAATACAAGGGGACAATCACCTCTCTCTTCCTGCTGGCCATGTGAAACTTAGTACAGATCACACTTAGACATACCATTGCAAATTGCAAAATCAGCTTATAAAATGCAATCCTGAGGCACTGAATGCAAAATAAACAGCTGCAAACCAAACATGATATGGAAAACTTGCAATTTTAGTTTGGTAATTAATGTTTTGTTCTTTTCATACTGGTTGTGCCAACAAGAGAGGTGAATTTAGCGATGTTAAGCTGGATAGAAAGTAAACTTCCAGCTACAGATATGCTAAGTGAACCTCAATTTGAATGGGCTGACTGCTTAAGTGAGGACCAAGTTAATATTGTTTCCTACTAATCCCTGTCCTCTTTTCAGTCACTAGTAGAACTTCTATTAATTCACTGAAGTAATTACTTCATCCATGGAGCAGCAACACAGAGTCAAATAAGTGGACCAAACAGAAATCCCAGAATCCCAGCACAGTGGGGGTTAGAATGGACCTCTGGAGATCATCCAGTCTGACCTCCTGCTAAAGCAGGGGCACCCACAGCAGCTTGCCTAGGATCACAATGGCCAGGGGGGTTTGGAATCTCTCCAGAGAAAGAGGCTCCACAGCCTCTCTAGGCAGCCTGCTTCAGGGCTCTGGCACCTTCACAAGAAGTTCTTCCTCATGTTCCAAATTGTTTCTTATGCTCCCTTATACAATCTGGAGAACGACCACAGGAAGACCAGAACAATTAATTGTGTTACTTTCTGACTGGAACACAAATTGCATTTAATCAGTCAGAATCAAAAAAGAACCTAACCTCATGCATTATTTTATCAAACCCAGTTTAATCAACAGAGGTGATGGAATGGTACGAAGTTTGCACCCTCTCACCTGAAAGCGGGCACCTGCACATTCACATGTCCCATGTCCCAGATCCCATCCCACTTACCTGGTCATGGCTGTAGATGTCAGATTCTCCAGGAGGGGTTGGCACACAAGCCCTGGCAAAAATTCTTTTGCTTCCAGACTTGGTCCTATAGAGCTGAGCCACTTCTGGCACCGAGCCTAATATAGGCACATTGAGCATGTCAGCCACTGCTAAATCATCTTGGTGGGGAACCCCTCCAATAATGTAGGCATCTCTGCTCTGGGTAAGAATTTTTATCCTTTTGATTGTCTTGGGACTGTACTTCAGCTGAGTGGCTAGGCACATGTGATGCTGCTGTATAAAGATAACATTATTCTTGTTAAAAGGTGTTCTTTTCTCTTCCATGAACCTAATTTATAATGTTGCAGACAATAAATACATTATTAATAGCAGGCTGGGTTATGACCTATCCTGTAGCTTAGCAGTTTAAATTGATAAAAGCTGTTGGGGTGAGGCTCCATAATCGTGCACATCTTTAGTGTGGTGGAAATGGCCTCACTGGGAATAGAACTAATTACTACACATCTGTATTTATTTGATCCATGCGGAATTATCCTTCTGTCAGTCGGCAGAGAGGCTGGTGGCCTTTGGATAATAGTGATTCATCTCAGCAACACTTCTGGCATGGTTTAACTCTAAAGCTCCTAAAAATCAATACAAAAATGAACCACCACCCTCCCACCTACCCCTGGCCCTGCCTTTAGCAGGGAATGTATTTCACCATACAGTTCTACAGTATTTCAAAGGGATTCTGAGAATAAAACACTTTGATTTACAAAAGCTTTCACTGATCACATTAAATTACTGGGGATATACATTTCCATTACACACTAGTTCTGATGGCTACTGTAAATGCAGCTGCTGAGTACTCAGGGAGAGGGTGGCATTTTTGTTGTTGCTTAAAATACAAAGGTTTCAACTTTGGGAAAGGAATTTTTCATTTCTTTGAAAGAAGATCTGTTGCTGAACAAGCTGTTCATGGTAGATGCTATAACCTCTAAAACTAAGCTAAGAGTATTAGTTGCGGCAGATGGAACCTCAAAAATATTTTTGTCAACATATCCTATGGACAGCCAGCAGATAAGCTAGTTATCTTTCCAAAAGTACAGGTAGAGGTTGAGACAGGTAGGGTTGAACATCATGCAGAAATAAGACAAGACATCCACTGCTATAGATTGCCATAGAGAAGTCATAACCACAACAAGAAAAAAAAAAATCTTCACCTTGAGGTTTCATCTAATTTAGGCTCTAGTCAGAGACACATTCCTTTCAGGATAGCATAAAAATTGGATTTGCTAGAGATTTCCAGGATGAAAGAACTAATTTTTTTCCTTCAAAGTCCTGAATGCTCCTTCATGGGGACGAAAGTATAAATCTTGATTCCATGATAGTAGGAAAAGAGATGGGGGAGCCCCTTGAAGAGAACAAAAGGAATCTTATTTTGTCGATTCCTCAGTGCTTTCTCGTATCAAACATGCAGCTCCTGAAGGTGTCCAAGTCTCTGTGGAGTCAGATATACTGCAAGAACACTGAGGATTTAAGTCACAGAACTGAGATACTCTTCAAAGTTCTAGTAGAAAAAAAAGGGAGTCACAAAAGAGCAAAAAGAATAACAAAGTTTCCTGGAGTCTTTTTTCTTCCATCAGTTTAAAACAGACTCTTAATGTTCTGATTCAGTTGTTTCCTTTCTCTTGAGCTGGCAGGGAGATGACCAGTTCTGTTGGTCTCCTGGTCGAGTTCTGCCGTGTAAAGAACAGGATCAATTTCCAGCCCCGGTCACTTGCTCCCTGGGGCCAGGAGTGGTGATGTAGGGAGGAGATTTGCTTTGTGTCTCTCAATAATGGATTTTACAGTTAATTAAGGAATGCAGCAAACAGGCTGTAAAATCTAGTTCATTCGTGCTTTGAGAGTGGTATAGCTGCCATGATGTACAGTGGGATGTGTGAAAGCAGGTAAATGCAGAACTGAGGAATCCTCAGAATTCCAGCACGACTGCACCGAGTGGTAGTTAGGAAATTAACCCAATGGCTAGTTCTTGGTTCTCAAGCCTGCTGGTTTTAATCTTTCTCTTTAAACTTCACAGACAAACTGATGCTGGCATGAGCCTCATCATGATGAGCAAAGCTGCCTTCTAAAGAGAATCAGGGTGTAACCCTTTATTGGACATGTCTCACATGGCACCTGGACACACGGAATCACAAGAGCTCATTTGAGTAGAAAACTCCTAAGGACAATGGTATATGGACACTCCTTTCTGTCTGCCTCCCCTCTGCAGATGCCAAGGAGCACAGGGCTACCTGTGCTTGGGTGTCTTTCCCACAGATTTTCCTTCCATCCAGTTCCACCAAAGTAGGTAGAAAACCTGGCAAGGCTGATTTGAACTTGTAAAATTGCCTGCTAAGGTGGCCTTTAAGCCACACTTTCATATAGTAGGAATAAATTAAGTGCAACAAAAGCTTTGTATTAAAATAACCCAGAAGAACCACAGAATGGTTTGGAAGGGACCTTTCAAGGTCATCTAGTCCACTGCAGTGAGCAGGGACATCTTCAATTAGAGCAGGTTGCTCAGAGCCCCAAACAACCTGACTTAGAGAGATGCTTAAAAGGAACAACCTGATTTTACATTAAAACTATTTCAGTCAAACCAGCATGACCAAAATCATCCCTGAAAGCCATTTTCCATTCCAGGAGAGCCCAACTATGTTTAGCAGCACATTTTTTGTCAATAATATGATGTGGTTTAGATATTTGGAGCATGTTTTATGTAGAAGGCTTCTTAAAGCTTACACTATGTGGTACTCAGTACTGGAAAAATAACCCAAGATCCAGAGACAAAACAGCTACAATTGTCAAAGCACGATTTTTAAAGAACCAAAAAAAAAAAAAAAAATATCACTGATATTTATCAAGGATTTACCAACACGGTGAAGGTCCAGCACAGTCAGCTGTGATTTCTGTAGCTTTCCAGCATTCAAATAAAAGGGCAACACTAAATGAAAGCCAGCTCTCAAAACTACAAGTATCATCTTGATGCTTTTTCTCCAATTCAGAGAAAACAGAAGAGAATTCTTTTTAACTATGGCAAAACTATTGGACAGCTCTGACTCAGAGTCCTTCCCTACACAGCAAAGAGCTCTGCTCACAGAGGTGTTTTCAGATTATTTTTCAACAGAAAAGGATTCACAAAATAAAGCCATAGACTCATTTAGGTTGGAAAAGACCTTTAAGCTCACCCCAACTGTTAATTCACACATATACACACAAGTGTTTTGCTGATTGCCATGCTGCTATAGAGCTACACTTGAAAACCAACACATTTATGATCTATAAAAAGCCTCTCTACCTTCTTCAGTTTCAGTCAGCATATGGCACAACAAATACTTGTTCAACAAAAAAAAAGTACTATTAATACGTATTGAAAACAGGGGCAGGGCTTCAAGAATAGGGCCTAGAGATAATAAACGTACCACAAAGCTTTGTAAAAATCAGATCTCAGCTAAGGTAATGTTGACAATATTAACAATCAAAAATTCTTCTCCACTTCTGCTAAAATCCCAATAAATGCTGCTAAATTCCACTAAAATTGTTCTCGCTACTGAGCTTTCAGTATTTTCAGAAGCACTGCTTGAGGAGTACATTAAAGTGCATTTTTAAGATTCTGTTTTACCACATGGATCTAAAACTGACTCAACAAGTTTGGCACTAATATTTCTTTGTTATCCAAGTAGTTGTAAGTTCTATTCTTCAAGAAGTTCTGCATTGCATTTAATGGTAAGAAACACCACAAACACATGAATGATCAAATGCTGGGCTAGCCAGAGATAAAGTTTGAGTAATAAGAATGGTTTATTGCCATGATTTCCTTAGAGATATAAATCTATCAAGTTCCCAGTCCCCAGCATATAGTAAGAAAGGACAAGTGGTCCACAAATAGCCAATATAGGACTATCTCAACTAAGTCTATAAAGCTAAACCAGGATATTTATTTCCACTGCTTTAACTAGTAGTCTAATCAGTAAAGCCCTTAAACTTGCAATAATATTTCACTGATGTGTACCAGAGCGTTACAAGTTATAAAAATTCCAATTTAATTTTACTGCATCCCTCAAGCTGTAGTAATTAGAAGACAAACTCACAGGGAAGCTGTTTATAGCTTCAGGGGTGAGAATTTTGAACCTGTCCTGCAGGTCACCCATGTCCTCAGGGTTTCCAGATCTAACAGCTGCCTGCAGACCCAAGAGTTTATTGTAATACCGCAGTAACTCCTCACTCAGATGAAGGGGGCAGATGTAGATGACGTCCACGTTGGCATCTAAAACAAAGGGGCACAACGTTCATTACTGGCAGCAAGGTAGAGTCCATTCAAAACAGCAATCTGGTAATCCCTGATTGTCTGCTAACGAACGGCTTCCCTAAAAGAGTGCTGCTAACAAAACTGAGCTCCGCAATTCCCAAATCTGAGTGCTCTAACTGCTTTTTGCTGTGCTTCAGCATTTCTCTGAAGACAGGTCAGCAATCCAAAGAAATAGCTAGTTGTTGTAATTCAATCTGCAGAACACATTGGGGGCAGGATTTTGCGAGTGTTGCGAGGGGGGATTTACATGCATGACTCGCATTAACATCAGTGGGAATTCACTGCTTTAAAAATATAACCCATTAACTTCAGCAAATTATAAAAGCCAGCTCTTCAGTTTAGAAAGCTGATGAAATTGCAATTTCATATGCTGCCTGGATTTTGCATGGCCTGTTCCTGTTCTTCTCCTGTCCACACAAAAGCTCACGACAGGACACCATTAATAACCGTTGCCGAGAGTGTGACTGTGCAGATTAGCGAGTTAAATACCACGGTGTGAAAAGCTGCTTTTCTGCATGTCAAACAACTTGGGCTGACAGACACAAACACTTAGAGGTGAGAAAGCAAAAGTCTTTAATACACGCTGTTTGGGAAAATTTTAACTACTCTTCTCAAATATTAATGTTAATAGATGAGCTAATGAATTAATGGGCCTTGCAACATCAACAGAATACACTGCCAAAAACAGTCCTAGATTTTGATGCAGCTCCTACTGAAATCAGTAGGAAGTCTTTTATTGTCTTGACTGGGCACTGGGATGAGAGCCTGGAAAGTGCCAGGGACAACCGCTATCACATGTGAATAAATTAGGAGCAAAACAAACATTGGACTAAGAAAATCCTGAGCCTGACATTATCAAGAAATAAGATTTCCCTTTCTTTCACTTTGTTTTGCCACGTTGCTGCAGGAAAACAACTGTATTTGAAGCCCTGACATAGTCTTTATATAACATAGTTCATTATCATGTAACTTTTAAAGATAATTAAAAGAGCAGTTCCCTAGAAGTCTTAGCCCCTACTCCAGGGCTTTTAAGGCATTTACTCAGATTTGCAAAGTGAGCCTGACAATGTAGCAGCTTGGGTACAAAAAGCCTACTTGGTAGTGTTGGCTGTAGTGCTGAGTGGACTGCACTGTCAAAACTTGACAAGCTCAAGAGAATTTGTTGGACAAAATGCTGCAGCACATTTCACTCCTCTTAGCACTGCCCTAGAGAGAGATATACAAGTCTCCTGTGGACACTCCAGGGCTCTAGAGACAGATTAACTCATGGGAGGTCATAATAAAGCCAGTATGGTAAATACCTATGCTCTTCTGCCAGGCACTGATAAAGCATCTCATCTAGTTAACAATTTAGTTAATCATCATCATAGAATCACAGAATGATTTGGGTTAGAAAGGACCTTAAAGATCATCTAATTCCAACCCCCCTGCACTATCATACTCATGGTCTGGTTTACAGTAGAATCAATTTTCATGTGTTGACTTTGTCCCTTTAAGTTTCTAATTATCATTTTAAAGATTGGGGGAGTGGGGAAAAAAGAAAGAAAACAAACCAACCAACCACCAAGCCCAAAACTGTAGTGTGGAAAAACAGTATTAGTGCCTAGATTATATATTAAAGCAATTACATTATTAGTTTAGGCAACTGTAAATTTCTGGATCTAATATATTTTTGTTACAAAATTACTAGATGGCATTTATAAAATAATAATGATGCTGAAATATACATGAATCATGTAAAGTATGTCATTCCAGGCAGCCAATGAGGTGGGTCACTCACAAGTAATATTCTTCCCTGCTTTGCTTAGAAGAGGACTATGATGCCAGGAAAAACTTTTACATGTATGCCTTTTGCCTCATTTGCTAATTTAGAAATGAGTGGTTTAAATAAGGGCTTGCTTTTTGCTAGCACATCTTTCTCTCCCTGTGAGGCTGAACGAGCACCAGCAGAATTAGCTACCTAATTTTGTAGAACACTAAACACTTCTGATCGTTTGTGGTGCTCAGCATGCCACAGGATGAGGCTGGTTTACCTTACCACAAGGGCAGAAAGCATCAGCATGTTTTACTTACCAATAATGTGGACAGCAGCAAATGCCCTAGTAAAAAAATGAGTTCTGAGCTTTTCTGTTGTCTGTATTTAGCATTAATACAAAAATAAAAATCCTCATTGGCCACTTTCTCTCACTCACAACTCGAAACAGGCAGCCAACAGCTCATAACATACCCAGTATGTCACAGAGCCTTCCCATCTGCGTGTTCTGCTGGAGAGGAAGATCAGGAATATGCTCACGGACACACTGGGAATATCCTGGAAAAGAAGAAATTCCCCCCAAACTGTATTCAGAAAACCCTTGGTGCATATTTGAATGAAATCAGACTCTTCGATTTACAGAAGTTGTAAGAAAAATATTTCAAACCCCAAACATAGTATAGAACTAATTGTATCATCTTTATGAATTTAGTGAATTATTGCTAATTTGTGATTAGTGAACTGATGTAACATCAGGTTTTTATGTCATGAGGTTTTAAATACAGACTTGAATGTTACAGACCTAGAGAGCCTCATAATTTCAACATGTAGACTGAGGATTTGGAATCTTCTATGTTGCTGAAACTTTTTTAAGCATAAAAAAATCCACAAACAGACAAACCACCAACTACAAAACCACCATTCCTTAGCACAAATCCTGCTACATTTTGTCCTTCATACAGATAAAAGGCAACAAACCCACTTCATTAAGATGTCTCAGTGATACCTGATCACTTTGCTGCTGAGGATGAGTAAGTGGCAGCCTGTCTTGAGTTTGGATTATCTCTTTGAAGGTCAGACCTCCAACTGATTGCACACTCAAACATTCAAAAAGGCTGCAGTAAATGACATGGCCACTGAAGACAGAATTTTTAATCCTACAATTTTTAAATTCAGCTAATTCTAAACAGATCAGTGGGTATACACAAACTCACATAGCCACATGATGGGGGTTGCTAGATGCAATAGCTGGGATTGAATCAATAAAGAAGTTAAGCTTAATATTTAGTGTTTGGCATAAAAATCACGCCTGATCCAGTCACAAAATCCTTACAACATTTCTATGTATCTATATATGACCAATCACCTGAAATTTAGGACCAACTTAGTTTGACTAAAACCTGCTCAGTATTTCAGTACTTTCATTTTGGAATAATGCAAGTTACAAGGTAACTAATCGATATTCTTGAGTGCTGTAGCAATGACACTGCACATAGGAGAGCAGAACACAATAAAATACAGAGAAATTTCACATCATCAGCTTCAATTTTAGTAATTTCTTGTAAAACTTACAGATTGCAGTTAGCACAACAATTCTGAACGCCATTACTGCTCACACCCAGGATGTTCTAAATGCTCTCTACTTCCACACCCAGTCATCTGACAATGCAGGGGCTTCAACACTGCCAACTACCTTGTGCAAATGAACACAGCTACAGAGGAGTGCTCTGCCACCCCCAGCTTGTCAACATCACTACTTCCAGATATCATTTGGAGTTTAATTTATCCAGATTAGGTTGGAGATTAGGGAAAACTTCTTCACAGAAAGGGTTTTCAGGCACTGGAACAGGCTGTCCAGGGAGGTGGTGGAGTCACCATCTCTGGAGATGTTTGAAAGCCACATGGACGAGGTGCTGAGGTACATGGTTTAGTGGTTTAGCAGCAGTGGTGGGATTCTGAGCGCTAGGTCAGTGGTTGGATTTGAAAATTTCAAAGGTTTCTTCCAACCTCAGCAGTTCTATGATTGCTGGTATTGATCAACTAGAGCAGTGGCTCTTTGAACCTAAACAGGAGCTTGGTTTCTGGCAAATGCAAATGTCTCTGAAATGTTTCACACATTTGAGACCAAAGGCTGTGGAGCAAAATGTTGGTGATACATAAACCAGTTGTACATAACAAACCAGAAATGGTGGCACAAGTTATAGCTGTACTGAACTATGGCACCCTCAGGTACCTTCCAGAACTGGGTGCTGTGCTCCAGGTGGGGTCTCACAAGAGCAGAGGGGGAGAATCAGCTCTCTGGTCCTGCTGGCCACACTTCTTTTGATGCACCCCAGCACACAGCTGCCTTCTGGGCTGCAAGTGATCATTGCTGGCTCATGTTGAGTTTTTCCATCAACTGACACCCCCAAGTCCTCCTCAAGACTGCTCTCAAAGCCACTCCTCACCCAGCCTGTATTTGTGCTTGGGATTGCCCTGACACAGGTGTAGAAACTTGCACTTGGCCTTGTTGAACTTCATGAGGTTTTTAAAGGTTTTCAGTTTCCAGATTGTTTTTATCTCTTCAAATGTTAAATATAAGCTGTTTGAAATTTATCTCAACCTGAATTTGGCTGATTTGTTAGTCATTTTATGCTGATGGTTCTCAAAAAACAGTTTCACTTTAGCATTTCAGAAGAAAAAAGGCCATGTATTTACATCACACTTGAACAAGCTAACTGCTTATCATGATTAAAGTACTTATCATAATTAAAATTACGAATAACTTTTTCAAACAGCATTTTCAAACCCCTGTCTTGGAAGGCTTAATTTTTTTCCCCCATGCCTTACTTCAATAGCTTTCCTAGTTTTCTAAGAAAACATCTGCCCTCAAATTATCTCTACTCCTTACTTTCTTCCTCATTAAGAGAAAATTTCCACTTGACTACTACAGCCTCCTCTGCACAGATACACAAATTCCTGTATTTACAGCAGAAGGTTGTATAAAGTGTTAGAGAATCAGATCCTGGGCTCCAGGTGAAGTGCTCAATGAAGTGGGATTTCCCTAGAGTATGAGAGTTTACTTAAGAGGTTGAAATAATTTTCAAACTTCTATAAATTGCACTGCATGTCACTAATCCAGAGGAACAGAGACATAATGATTAATATTTTTGCGAGTCTATTCTGATTATAGTATTTTTTAATACAATTTTGAAAGCATCTGTTGTGCTACAATTCTGCTGAGTTTTTCATTCACACCCCTCATTAATAATTGTATTGAATTTTTTTTTCTTAATTAAATGTCTGCCTTCCCATTTTTACCCAGTTTAGAACACTGAAATGCAGAAACGATTTTAAAACCATCTTGCCTAAAAATAGGATTCAGTCAGATGATTTCACCTACCATATTCACTGGAGACTTTAAGGCAGAGGTGTAATTAAAAGCAGTTGTTCATCAGATGTATATTTATGTTAAACGCAGTCAGCAGAACCATCAAATAAAAGGCTATCTGGGCACCAAAACTGAAAGCTTAGAACTTATTTACAGTCTTCATTAATTCAGGTCTTAACCAATTCACTTTAGGAAATCCTGAATCTCTCAGGTCAATTAATTTGCTGCGTGAGTACAAATTATAAATCACGTTACAAGCGTTGTGACAGGATTTCATGTACTAAGAGATTATCAGTGCATCTTAGAAATCCCCAAGAAATCCCATCCTGTGATTTCTGAACACCTACACTTTGCGCCGCTGCGCTGCAGAAAGCGGCTTTTAGGCTCCCCCAATTCATAAATGTAATTAAATAATTACATTAGTGCTAATTAACATGAAACTGCAGATTATTTAAGCGCAAAAAAACACTATTCAACTTCTTAATTATTCTTGTTCACACAGCATTTCCTTTTGCTCAGGCGCCCTAGGTGCAAATAAAGCATCCCATCTGCTCGTAATTAGAACTAAATAATTTCAGAGAATGTAGCTTATCATTTTGACTGCACATTTGATTAAAAACAGTGTACAAGCAATATCCTGGCCTTATTGCTGTAACAGCAACAACGCACGCCCGCCTTCGCCTAGCATTAAAGAAGACTGAAAACGTAATCTGTTATTTCAAGAGTGGTGGGGGGGTGTGTGTAAAAAAAAAAAACAAACCATACAACAGAAAAAAAAAAAGGCAACTTTTTAGTTCATTTCATACAGATGAAAGCAAATTACAGCAAATCACCTCTCCACTGAATAGAGGCCCCCACGTAATGACTTTATTTGCTTAATCCCCAAATTAAACGCCGTTTCGAGCGAAGGCCCTGTGTTATTACTCTCATCATGTCGAGAACATTTTCCTGCCGAGACCAATTTGAATAAAACAAGGGGCCTTCCTTGAACTCAATCAAGGAGTCATAATGTGGTGGGTAATAGAGGTTGCTGATAGATTTGCAGGCAAAAGTGTTATACCTAATGATGGGATATGGATAATAGTCCTCCTGGAGGTCCTGATGCGATTCCAGTTGGCTGCCAGATGCTAAAAATCAAGAAGAGCATTGATCAGTGACAGGAAGCTGTAGTGGATTCATCTAGTCAAACTTCAGCTGTTTTTTCCACTGTACAGTTAAGCCAGGCATAAATTATATTAATTGATTTAATTACATACTTAAAACATCTTCCCCAATTAATTTAATTAGGTGGCTACATGAAGCTACTGGCAGGGGAAGATTGGAGGCTGCTCACTTAATTAACAGAATATGAATGAAAAAAAAAAAAGGAAAGCAAACATAAATGAAATTGTGAGCACTAATTAAGAGGCTGTCTGCAAACTTAAATACTTTCTGACAAAGTGGTGACAGGAATGTAGACAAGAGAGGGATTTTTTTTTTTTTTTGCAGCAAATTAAGTGCCACAAGGTATATCTAAAGAGCTGAGGTAATGCAGTTAAAACATTGATTTTCTGACAGAACCACTGAAGTCAAAGCAAAAGGGACATTTTTCAGTGGAAACACCACAACAGATTTTGCAGCCACAAAGGCTGAATGGCTGATGAAGGATGAAATATGATGCTCGGACAAGTGTATGGTTAAGGGCGGGGGGGGGGTAAATGGAAACAGCTTATTGCAATCACTGAAGCAAGAGATGTTTAGAGAAGAAGTGCTGGCATAACAGCTGGTAGCACTGCACACCTTGGCCCTGATGTAAAAATTCTCCAGGTGTCTCTGACGTGATTCCTTCAGGCTCTTTTTCACATGTGCCATGTGATGATGCAAGAGCCAAGAAGCAGCAATCACACCTGATGCCCACTGCTGCCGCCTGCAACGGACGGAGGCTCTTCTGGCCTGGTGACATCGCCATGCTGCTTGGATCTTGGTCGCAGCCATTTTGATACCCCCTTGGCCTTTGTATCTCTGGCCAGGTCGATTTAAGATCTTTTCCACACTTGGTTGATTCTTTATCACTGACAGAATGTCACTTTTGGTGGGATTCTCATTAAACCCAAAGCCTGACGCAACTTCCGCCAACTTCTTACAGTTTATTGTAGCCAAGGGTACAGCATAGTCCTTGAGGAGCTTTTCTGTATGTTCCAAAAAAGAGAGAATGCTCCCCCATGATGAACAACATTGTTGCTTGAAGGCCAGAAAGCCAGGAGCTCTCTGGTCTATTGTGCCATGGTAAACAGCAATGTGGTCATCAAAGCATGAATCTTGTAAGGACTGGCATGGAGACATTTGAAGAAGCTGCAGGAAGAGAATTAGCCACAGATTAAGGGTAATTGCCATTGATCACAAATAAGTGGCAAAGAGACACTACTGAATTCCTATTTACAACTTGATTGTGAGGATGCAACACTACAGGCTTGGGGCAGAGTGGCTGGAAAGTTGCCTGGCAAAAAAGGACCTGGAGGTGTTGGTTGACAGCCGTCTGAATGTGAGCCATCAGTGTGCTCAGGTGGCCAAGATGGCAACAGCATCCTGGCCTGTATCAGTAGCGTGACCAGGAGGAGTAGGGAAGTGATTGTACCCCTGAGCTTGGCACTGGTGAGGCTGCATCACTAATCCTGGGTTCAGTTTTGGGGCTCTCGCTCCAAGGAGGACATTGAATTGCTGGAGCATGTCCAGAGAAGGGCAACAAAGCTGGGTCTGGTGAGCAGCTGAGGGAACTGGGGTCATTTAGTCTAGAGAACAGGAAACTGGAGGGAGACCTGGCTCTCTACATGCCCTAAAAGGAGGTTGGAGCCAGGAGGAGGTCAGTCTCTTCTTCCTAGTATCAGGTGATATAGATGGAGAGGAAACAGACTGAAATTGTACCAGGGGAGGTTTAGGTTGGATATTAGGAAAAATTTCTTTCCTGCAAGATTGGTCAGGCATTGGAACAGGCTGCCCAGGGAGGTGGTGAAGTCACCACCCCTGAAGGTGTTCCAGAAATGTGTGGACATGGTGGTGTTAGGTTGATGGTTGGATGCAATGATCTTAGGAGGTGTTCTCCAACCAAAACAATTCTATGATTCAGGCACCTGAAACACACTCATTTATACATCACAACCACAAAGTCTAGCCCAATTTTACAGTAAACTCCACTGCCACACAAAGACCTCAGTGGTCATGCAAGCTTATGAAGATTTTAACAGAATACATTAATTGCACAGAGGCTGCATTTACCAAATAGGATGATTAAGCTTTACAGTGATTCATGGGACTACAATCAGAAAGTCACTGCAATTGCATTCTTCCACTGAGACCACCTCCACTTACCCCAGAAGAACAGGTAACACCCTCACATATACATGCAAATGGGGTAAAATTTGGAACAGAAATGGCCTTGCCTCTTAACAGAGCTCTGTATTTACAGGCAATTTCAGCAAGCATCTCATGAGCTCTGATATGTTCAAATTAAACACACCATTTTCAAAATATTTTTAGGTAATTATTTTTGTTTACGTTAATAATCAATACAGGCTGGGGGGTGAAGGGATTGAGTGCAGCCCCACAGAGGACTTGAGGGTATTGGGTGAAAACCTGGATGTGACCCAGGAATGTGCCATCACAGTCCAAAAACAACGATATCCTGGGCTGACACTTAGAAGTGTGGGCAGCAGGTGGAGGGAAGGGATATTGCCCCTCTCTGATGCTTTAAAATAAAAGAGGAAGATTCAGACTAGATAAAAGGATGACATTTTTTAACACCAAGGGTTGTGAGACCCTGTCTCAGGATGATCAGGGAGGTGGGAGATGCCCCATCCCTAGAACCATTCCAAGTCAGGTTATTTGGGGCTCTGAGCAACCCTTTCTAGTTGAAGATGTCCCTGCTGACTGCAGCAAGGTTGGACAAGATGATCTTTATGATGCTTTCCAACCCAAACCATTCTGTGATTCTATAACAACTCATTATTCTCCATTTCTCAAGGTTGTTTTATCTTTGATTTTCACACCTCCTCAATGGCACAAAACTCAAAAAGTCTGGCAAGATGAAGCAAAACTCCAGACAGTTTGCTATGGAGCACAATAATTAGCCATAAAAAGAACAAAAAAAGTGTCCCTCTTGCATGAGGATCAAGATCAGCAAGCATCAGGCAGTCAAGGTCAAACTCTCCTATATAGTCTTCTGTAAATATAAATGGAAACACTACATTTGCTTAACTGCAGTGAAGCAGATTTAGATGAGACACTAAAAAACTCTTTCCTAACAGTAAAGATAGTTAGTTAAGCACTGGAACAGATGGCCCAGGGAGACTGTGGAGTTCTTGTCTCCAAAAGTTTTCAGAACAGGTTAGAAAAACATCTGTCTGCAACATTACAGGTAGAGGTAATTCTGCCTGGAGGTCTGGATAACCTCTTAACATCCTTTGTAGACTTATTTTCTAAGATTCTGGGGAATGAAAAATACCAAAACAAACAAAAACACACCACAAAATTTATGTGGAAGACTTGAGAAATAAGCTGGCAATCTATGACATATTTCTTATTTTACTTCAATATTTACTATTTCCTGATTTGGTTCAATCCCTCCTGCACCAATTCAGCGATTTACAGTCCCTTCCTAAACCATCTCTGGTGAAGACAATATTAAACCCATGAGTAAACCTTTCATTTGCTTCACTAAATACCTGTGGCTGAGCAGGAACCTGCAGCTCAGATTCCAAGTGCTGAGCTGGGTATGTCCTCACTGGCTTTGATTTCTTTGCTGAGGCCATGGAGCTGCTGGGTGAGAGTGGTGCAACATTACCTTTACTTGAGAAGTAAGTGCCATAAATTGCTTCCTTTGAGTTTGGGAACATGATGGTGGCTGTATCCTCAGCGTCCACCCTACTACTAACTTCTCCTGTACCAAAAAAAGATTGATCATAGGTTTCATTGTTAGAAGCACAAGGAGATCAAACTGATGAATCACTGCAAAAGAGATGCTTGATCAGCTGTTGTAAATCATGACTTACAGTAATACAAGCTTTACACCAACACTAATGGTCAGATCTTCAGATTCAGGGGCTATGACTCCATGTTTTAGGGGCTTTGAATCTGACACATGCAAGTAGGAACCAACCAGGATTTCAGAAATTAACAGGACCCAAATCCTCACAGGGATTAAGAAACCAGATACCTGTTCAGTTGTAAGACACAGGATGCACATCTACATCTTGCACCAGTACAGGTTAGGGGTTGACCTGCTGGAAAGCAGCTCTGTGGAGAAGAACCATAGAGTCTTGGCGGACCCTAAGTTGACTGTGAGAGAACAACATCCCCTTTTGGCCAAGAGGGTCAATGGTATCCTGGGGTGCATTAAGAAAAGTGGGACCAGCAGGTTAAGGGAGGTCCTCCTGCCCCTCTACTCTGCCCTAGTGAGGCCTCAACTGGAGTACTGGGTCCAGTTCTGTGCTCCTCAGTTCAACAGAAACAGAACTACTAGAGAGAGTCCAACAGAGGGCTGTAAGGATGATTAAGGGAATAGAACATCTCTTATGAAGAAAGGTTGAGAGACCTGAGGCTGTTTAGCCTGGAGAAGAGAAGGTTGAGAGAATATATGATCAATGGTTATAAATACCTTAAGGGTGGGTGCCAGATAATAGCACCAGCCTCTTTTCACTGGTGCCCAATGACAGGACAAGGGGCAGAGAGACAAACTGGAACACAGGAAGTTCCAACTGAACAGAAGGTGAAAATTCTTTGCTGTGAGGGTGGCAAAGCACTGGAACAGGTTGCCCAAAGAGGTAGTGGAGTCTCCTTCTCTGGAGACTTCCAAATCATCCTGAATGTGCTCCTGTGTGGTTGGCCCTGAGAGGGCACCCAGACAAGGGGGTGTTCCTGAGGTCCCCTCCAACCCCTACCATTCTGTGATTTTTGTGCATTTAGTACTTCTAAGAATTTGAGTGAGTGCTCTTTAGGCAGCACTTTTCTTGTGAGATAAAAAGGGGCCTGAAAGTGAAGTTGCAGATGCAACTGATGGTTGTTACCAACCCTCTGTACTCACCTAGAGTTGATTTCTTGAGCTGTCTGTGAAATTCATGGAAAGGTCTTGCTCTGGATAAAATAGGAGGTATCTGGAGAGTTTTCTTTGCTACTGAAGTGATAAGTCTTTGTTCTGTCAGGCTCAGAATACCTGCAGAAAGATGACATTACTGAACAATTCATATATATATATTATATTCCAGCTATGAAAGAAAATAATCAGTAGCAGTAAAGAAAGGGTTAAACAAAGGCAGAACCCAAGTTCTTCCAGTTTCAAATTAAAACTGAAAAAGCAGCAGCTTTCTTTTAATGAAAGATTTGTGTCTTTCAATATTTCACCTTCAAGAAAGGTGAGCTTTGCCTATAAAAATTGATAAATACATGAAAGATATTGTACTGGTGCTGATTCTCAGAAGGAATTATGGTTGTACAGTGGCAGTTTAATATGCAGAATGGATGAGACACAATTCTTGTAAAACACAATGTAGCCATGAATATGGACTGATTGCTAAAATAGTCCAAGTGCAGGTCTAGTTAGGATTGAATGATTGCATGATTAATAACCAGACATTAATCATGGCTGTTTAGTTTGACTATGTTATTTACTTACACAAAACCCCTCCACCACATGCAATTCTCCTTTCAAGGAGGAACTGAACTCTGAATTACAAGATAACTGACTCAGGGAGGATGATTCTCAACACTGAATCATAGAATCATTTTAGTTGGAAAAGACCTTTATGATCATTAAGTCCAACCATTCTCTAACTCTGCCAAAGCTGGTGCTAAACCACGTTTCTCAGCACCACATCTCTGAGGCTTTTAAACACCTCCAGGGATGGTAATTCAACCGCTTCCCTGAGGAGCCTGTTCCAGGGTTAGAGAACCCTTTCAATAAAGAAATTTCTTCTAATATCCAACCTAGACCTCCCTTGGGGCAACTTGAGGCTCTTTCCTCCTGTACTATCATTTGTTATCAGGGAGAAGAGGTCAACCTCCACCTCACTCCTTTCAGGGAGTTGTAGAGAACCAAAAGGTCTCTCTTCAGCCTTCTTTTCTATAGAATGAAAAACCCCCATTCCCTCAGCCACTCCTCACAAGACCTGTTCTTCAGACACTTCACCAGCTTTATTGCCCTCTCTGGGCCTGCTCCAGCACTTGAATGTCCTTTTGGGAGTGAGGGCCCCAAAACCAAACACAGGTAATCAAACAGCAGCATTTGTTTTCCACTCTCCCATCTGTAACAAATTCACAATGTCTTTCTTGTAGTGAAGGCCACATAACATTCACCATGTCCTAAGTTAACTGCCACAGAGAGTTAAGTAGTCTGGAGTTGATCTCCACCCTTTGCAATATTCAGTGCTTACAAGTTTTGAGGTGCCAGAAAACGTGATTAGCAGATATCTGCTGCAAACAGCAAATTACACTGCCTAAGTAGGATACATCTGGTGGCAACAGTACCCAGGGTGGCTTTCTGTGACTCACCTTTTGTTGTATCTTCTTCTAACAGGGGTAAGGCAGAATCCATGTATTGAGAGGTAGGCCAATCAGACAGGTTAATCTAGGAAGAGACAGAATCTTCTATTAACAAAGAAATCTGGGATTTGGAAAGATCCTTTTCTATTCCTGCAATAATAAATATACTTGCTGCTGTGAAGAGTTTCATTAAGATTTAATAATGTGCCAGTATAAGCACTGCTTTTACAACTTATGAACATGCTATGGTATTGGCTACTGTCATTACTTTAGTAATTTAAAATAAAGTTAATTAAATTGATGTCTTTTGACTTCTGCTTTGCAAAAGCTAGCGTGCTAGTTAATAACAGAATCACAAGAAGTTTACTCAATTATAGTGTAAAAATAGTAGTTTTTGACAGAACAGTCTTTAAATATATCAAATGCATATACAGGCAAAGGACCAGAAAGAAGAGGAAGTACTTTCAAATATGTAAATGAATTCCCACTGAAAAGAATACCAAAGGAACTAAAAAAAATGTGAAACTACTCACCAATCAGGGAATGATATCAGAGATTTTGGAAGTTTCAGGGTTCCTCAATGACACAGCCTAGGCTAATGGGGGGGTTAAAGCTTCCTTACTTCCCCATTTACCCTGTGCTATGAGAAAAATGGAACCTGCTGGTTTTCTAAGAGCCAGGAATCCAAGGAGTGGCAGACATCACTTTGGGACAGTGCTGTCAGGTGTCTGTTACTACTTACTGCACATACAGAGGTTTCTACAGGGCAAGAGGTATATTCATAGAATCATAGACTGGTTTGGGTTGGAAGGGACCATAATTCACAGAATCACAGAATTGTCAGGGTTGGAAGGGACCCCAAGGATCATCCAGTTCCAACCCCCCTGCCATGGGCAGGGACACCCTCCACTAGATCAGGTTGCCCAGAGCCATATCCAGCCTGGCCTTAAAAACATCCAGGGATGGGGTTTCCACCACCTCCCTGGGCAACCTGTTTCAGTATCTCACCACCCTTATGGTGAAGAACTTCTTCCTAATGGCTAATCTAAATTCCCCTCCTCTAGCTTGGATCTATTCCCCCTAGTCTTATCGCTACGTGACACCCTAAAAATTCCCTCACCAGCTTTCTTGTAGTGAATAACATCAATCATCAATTCACAGAAAGAGAAAGGCAATTCTAAAGAACTGCTTCTGCTCCTAGTAGGGAAATGAGAGATATCAAAACCAACTATTACAAATTTTCCTCCTAATTTGTATAACAACACTGTCCACAAGAGGCATTAGGGAGAGAGAAACAATGTCCACTTTATCATAATGAAGAATCTTTCAGAGAAGTCACAGGCACTCATTTTAGTTATGGCCATTATCAAGCATTATGCTTTAAGGGCTTAAGATGTATGAAACTCTATGTCCTTGTATTCCAAGAAAATAGCAACAAGCCTATAATAAAGATTAACTTTATAGCAGCTGGCATGGAGAGTGGCTGGATACTGAGAACAGGTAATAATAAACCACTTTTCTACTCATTCTTGGCCCCAGCAGTTTAAGGACACAACAAAAATATATAAAAAGAAAGGAATTTAATTAAACAATGGTTCCTTTTCCAGGCTATTGCTGTAGAGCTGATTTTACTCTTGGTCAGTTTTATCCCAGTTTAAATCCCAGGAGTTTTGTTACTGTAAACAGCACTATGAAGCATAAGTATTTCATTTGGGTTCATAGAGATGTAATGAGCTACAGAGGAAAACAATTCAGCTGGGGTGTGAGTTCAAAAGCAGCCTAGAAGGGGTTTGTTGTTCGTATTTCTTCTAATTGGACATAGATACTTCATTCTTCTTTGCTGTACCCTTTAATTTCTAGGAAGTCCACAGCAGGTACCATGTTAAAGTAAGGACAGATGCAACTGTAATGTGATTTAAGCTTTTTTACACTGCAGTGTCATTATGATTCACTTCATTATAGCACAGGCAACACAGTGGGACTACGGAGCTGACCCAAAAGAGCTAGCTACAAAAATCCCACCCAAATTCTACTTCTTCCATGGTCTTTCAGCACTTGATTTATGGTATAAGCTGCTCTCTTGGAGACTTCAGTGAGATATCAAAGCAAAATTTGACAAAACATTTTCTTTTTTTTTTTCAGTAAAATTAAACTAACTAATTACAGTAAGACCTTAAAAATTATGAGTATTGCAAGAAAAATATTTTTAGCATCATTATATCATTTTATTACTTTTACTCAGTGGTTTAATTAAAAAAGGTATTTAAAAGATTGCATCTTTTTAAAAGGTTTTCAGTTGCCTTCCATCTGTCAGTGCAGTTACTCACACCTACAGCTTTTATGGCACAAACAAAACTCAGGGAATTTTATTTCCACCTAAATATGAGGAGAAAGTTCTTTGGTGTAAGGGTGCTGGAGCTCTGGAGCAGGCTGCCCAGCAAGGTTGTGGAGTCTCTTTCTTTGGAGAGATTCCAAAACCCCCCTGGCCATTGTGATCCTGGGCAAGCTGCTATGGGTGCCCTGCTTGAGCAGGGGGGTTGGAGTGGGTGATCTCCAGAGGTCCCTTCCAACTCCACCATGCTGGGGTTCTGAACAGCACACACTCCAGAAGCAGTATCTCCTAACAAGTATTTTCATGTTTATGGTGCAGACAGACTCAAAACACCATGGAAGCAATGGATCACACCCTTTGCAACACTAACCTGTAGGCACCTCACCTGCTTCCTCTCTGGAGGACCTGTCACTGCAACAAGGTGATTGGAACCTCAAACTTTTTTCCTGCATGAATAATGCATTCTGGTGAAGTTTATGAGGATTGTGATTCAGCAAATGTGCTCTGCAGAAGTCAGCACACAGCCTGCTTCATCACAGGTACTTTTAAAGTACAGTTTTATGGGGCTGGAAGGGAGCACTTCATTTGCAGTGCAGACTAAGTCTTACTTGCCTTAAAATATGCTTGGAGTGTGCTGAAAAAGTATTTTTTCATTTCAAGCACTTCTGAGTATAATTAACCTGGGACATGAGAAAAAACAATTCTATTACCCTTTCTAAAGTGTTTTTCTCCTGTGGATAAACCTCTCCGCACTTGATTTTTCTTTTTGCTTCATTTTAAATAGGACACTTGTTGGAACACCACAGGGATTTTGTGATTAGTTCTCTATTTGTTTCTTTTTACCTAGACAGCAATATTTAACTAGAACGACTTCTTGGTTTAAATATGTTATAAATATGTTTTTCTTGCAGTAAAAGAAGAGAGACTAGTATTAAATACAGAGAAAAGATGAATACTATCATGTACCAAACCCACAGTTTATCACCTGGGAAGACATGACCAGACTTGGTAAGTGTTAGAAAACCATAGAACTTGATAGTCATGGTAGAAAAGGTTTAACAAAGAGAACTATCATTGAGGTCCACAAGGGCAAGTGCTTGGTCCTATGCTTGGATCACCACAGCCCCATAAAAACTCTAGGTTTGGAGAAGAGTGGCTGGAAAATGCCCAGTGGAAAAGGACCTGGGGGTGTTGGTCAACAGTCAGCTGAAGATGACCCAGCAAGTTCCCAGGTGGCCAAGAAGGCCAGCAGCATCCTGGCTTAGATCAGCAATAATGAGGCCAGCAGCACTACAGAACTGATTGTCCCCTTGTACTCAGCACTGGTGAGTTTATACCTCAAATCCTGGGCTCAATTTTGGGCCTCCCTCTCCAATGATATTGAGGTGCTGGAGCATGTGAATAGAGGAGAAAGAGTAAGTACTACTTCACTTTAGCAAGGCTTTTGAAGCTACTTGATCGTGGCATTTTATAAATATACATTATACAAGCAAGGTAAGAAAGTATAGTTTAGATAAACTTACTACAAGAAAGATGCAAAGCTGCTTTGATAAGTAGTTCAGAAAGAATTTCTGTCAGTATGGAAGGATACTGAGAGGGTTCAATGGGTCTCTTCCCCGATGTTTCAAATCCACAGATCCTGCTGTTCACACAGAAGGAGGTATCTAAGTTTTAAATACAGAGCTCAGATTGTAAAAGAAACGCAAATGGAGTTTGGGCAGAGGTGGTAAGCTATTTCCACTCTTTCCTCTCAACCACAGAATCATATACTTAACAGAAACAGTGGTTAGAAAGGATCCCTGTAGACATCAGGCCCAATCTCGAGTCTACCACTCACAACAGACCAAGGCTTTGGTTTTTGTTCTTGATGAGAATTACTGCAGGATTTCATTGGAACAGACTGCCCAGAGAGGTTGTGGAGTCTCCTTCTCTGGAGAGATTCCAAACCCACATGGACATTGTGATCCTGGGCAACCTGCTGTGGGGGCCCCTGCTTTATCAGAGGGATTGGACTGGATGATCTCCAGAAGTACCTTCCAACCCCCACCATGCCGGGATTCTGGGAATTCATTTTATAGTTTCATAGCCTTATAGTTTAAACAGTCTCTGTAAGAGATTTAATATATAACAATTTATATAGATGGTCATCTTTGTATTCAAGAAGATTTCTGAGCAAGAAAATTGTACAGGAAATGGAAATTTATCCTTCTCATTCCAATTTACATAGTCCAGCATTTTGTCTACCTATCAATTGATACAATTTCCCTTGGAGGTAAAATACTAAATTATCCATAGATATTATTTCCCTCAGATTTTGTTTATTTGTAGAAAATAAAGTCTCGTTTAATTAGAAAACCTAACATTAAACCTTTGCTAGGGAGCATCTAAGCATCTTTAACAACAGGTCTTCTGTATTATTCTTACCTACTCTAAGCTCTTAAAGTAACCAGAGATGGCTCTGAATTGCAAATTTTCCATAAACCTGGAGAAATCAAGCCTTGCTCCTTTTATGGCCTCCAATAGCTTTCTCAGAAATTTAACTATGAAAATTCTGCCCTAACAGGTGCAAAAGAGAATAGATGGAGAACTTTGGTGAATCCCACATCTGCTTTTTGTAAAAGGCAACAGAAGCATCACAGAAGGAAGTAAGAGAGATAATTGCTGGCTTGCTCTACAATACATTTTACTTGTGGGCAAAGGGCCAGCTTACACAAGGCAGAATATGCAGGACCAACTTATTGGAATTCAGGGGTGGGCCTCCATTCTTGTCCGGAGACAGATGTAAACCAGCAGCCCATAGCATCCCAATCAGGCACTGAGTTTTGTCAAGGAATGTTGATATGTAGAGAAACAGCTTCAGCAGCTTCAGCTGCACCCCTGCCTAGTGAAATGACAGTCAATCTCCAATTCCAGATGACAAGAACTGGATAAAAACTTAAAACAAATGGTGACCTTTCAAAAGATTAATTTGTTTACCAACAAAATGCTCTACGTTTGTCATCTGCGATGGAGGTGACCTTCACATTCCCATTTCTGGGTTGAAAGGATGCTGACTATAGTCATCTGTTAAGTTAACTCTGTCTCACCAATTATTTCCTGCTTATTTTTAGTGACAAAGATTTTTTGAATTGGCTGTGCTGCTTATGGTGATTACACACCGTAATACAATTGCAACAAGCTTAGCTGGAAATACTGTGGTGTAACATTGATTTGTTTAAGCCTTGTTCTGCCAAAATTATGCTTTGACTACAATTATAGCCCCATGCAGATATTTAACACACAATCAGGGTCAGAGGACCAAAAGGCTTGTTTTTCTTCTACAGCATTTTGTAGTCACTTGAAAACAAAAGCCTTGCCTTAGTTTATGATTTGGGGAATGAAAAGATTTTGAGTGATAAGCATTAGTGATTAACATAATGTAAATCATAGAATCACAATGGTAGAAGTTGGAAGGGACCTCTAGAGGTTGGATACAACCCACCTGCTAAAGCAGGATCACCTAGGTCACACAAATGCATCCAGATGGGACTTTAAAATCTCCAGAGAAGGAGATTCCACAACCTCTCTGGGCAGCCTGGTCCAGCGCACTGACAGCCTCGCAGTAAAGAAATTTCTCTTCATGTTGAAGTGGAACTTTGTGTTCCAGTTTGTATCTGTTGCCCCTCATCCTATCACAGGACATCACTGCAAAGAGCCTGGTCCCTTCTTGATACCCACCCTTCAGATATTTGTAACCATTAATAAGATCCCTTCTCAGTCTTCTCTAGGTTAAACAACCCAGGTCTCTCAGTCTTTCCTCATCAGACAGGTACTTCAGTCCATCCTCACATCCTCCATTGGACTGTCTCAAATATTTCCCTGTCCCTCTTGAGCTGGGAAGCCCAGAACTGGACACAATACTTCAGATGTGATCTCACTAGGGCAAGAGTAGAGGAGGAAGAAGAGAACCTCCCTTGACCTGCTGGCCACACTGTTTTTAATGTACCCTGTACTGAATAAAGAATTAATAATCAAGGATACCATTAGAATGCTTGTGCTCAAGTAAAGTTAGCTTAAAAAACTCCCTTATCACAACATAATCCCTGATACCACCATTAGAGCCACACACTGTATAAGAAGCAACTCTTATAAGACTAGAAAGCAGCACCACATTAAATTCTACCTCATGAATAAATTAAAACATTCTTAAGTTTACAGTATAATATACAGTTAGAAGAAAACAAGGGCCAAAAAGTGCCAGGATAATGCTATAAAACCCCTATCCTAGGAAAATGGAAGGTATAGTTGTGAAACTTTTCTAGGTTGCAGCAGTACAGAGTTATTTTTGCAGCCATTCAGACTGCTGTTTGTTTTGCTAGATGCTCCAGGGGATGTATACATTATTTAATAATAATCTATTCATTTTTTCTTATCCAGATATAAGCTACAAAATATAGCCATGTCCAGTCTGCCCACAGTGTTTCAAATGGAATTACAGTCCTCATTTTAAGATAACTACAGAACTTTACAGAGGATGAAGCATTAGTACTTATCAGAGCCAAAAAGGTACAAAAGAGCAGCAGTTAATTGTTTGTAGTTTCTGTCAAAGTCCAGCGTCAGCAACTTTGCAATACCAAAAGAGCAAGAAAGGAAGGCATTTTCTTAGAAAACAATGAAATCTCACTAGTAATTTCTCAAACCACTCAAATAGTAGCATAATAAAGTCGATGCAGATTTGTACTTGACCTCTCCAGTCACCTCCAAACCAGCCTGGTTTTGATATCATCACATTTTTTAAACTCTCAGGTCTCCCTGAAAACTCAGTTGCTGACAACTCTTGGAAAAAATATGTGAATGAAGTTAGCCAATTAGTTTTTAATTTACTTCAATGACAGCCCTTCTACCACTGATTTTTTTTTTTTCTGAGGGGGATAATCTTTGAACTTAGGCCCATATCTAGGGCATGCACATATGGACAGACCTGTGTCTACCCGTGTGTGTGTACAAATATTGCCCTCTAATGGCTGATTAGTAAAAAGAGGGTAGGAAACACCTGATTTCATTCTTGTAGCTACTTTAATTGAGATTTTTTTTGAAACTAAAGTCCATGTAGTTTTAGACCTGCACCTATGCAGTGATTCATTTTAAGGACTGATGGTGATCTATAACTTATAGCTCCTCTAATCGTAGAATCATAAAATGGTTTGGGTTTGAAGGGATCTTCAAGATCACCTAGTTCCAACTCTCCTGCCTTGGGGGCAGGGTCACCTTCCACTAGACCAGGTTACTCAAGGTCTTATCCATCCTGAGGTTGAACACTTCTAAGCAGGGGGCATCCACAACCTCCCTGGGTAACCTGTTCCAATGCCTCCCTCACTGTAAAGAATTTCTTCCTAATATCCAGTCTAAATCTCCTCTCTTCCAGGTAAGTGCTAGTATAGATTGCATTAAACAAAAATGCCTTAACTGTCTCAGTAGTGGATTTTGCAAATCTATAGTTGCAAAACTTCCCCTCCCTAGTGAAGCCAGAACATTTCCAAACACAGACTGTGTTTGAAAAACTTCTAAAAAGCATTTACTTTAGGTAAATGCCGTGGAATAAATTAGCAGTGGGAAATACCTGGTTGTTTTTTTTCCACCCATTTCTCTGCCACAAATGGTTCCTCAGCAGCTGTAAATATTTATCAGAGAGCTTGACTAATTCACACTAAATGCTTGTCATTGAAGTCAACAGGAAGAAGTTTTCTCTGATCAGTGTATGTGCTTCAGCAAGAACCGGGAAAACACATGGCTCTCTGCAGTAGTATAATATTCCTCTCTGTGAGTGTTTTACAGTGGTTCTAAAAAGCTATTAGCCATGATGCTTTTCTTCTAATTAACTCTATATCACAGGGTTAGACAAATCACCACTTCATCTGGGCAACAGCTTTCAAAAAAAAAAAATCATTTTTTAGAAGTGGCAGATTACAACTGTGCCATTCACAGATTCTCTTCATGTTGTTTAAAACCAAATACTCCAGACTGTCTCCTGCAGCACTTGGGCTCGCTGCAAAATGCTTCTATCATAAATTAAATGGTAGAAGAGCATCCCTGTGAGAGAGTGTCGGGCATGTGGACCACAGTGTTGTGCTAAATATGTGAACACTGCTTTGGAGGGATGCCTCTGTCTAGTCAATCCCTTTAAAAGCATATTTGCAGAAAACATCTTCATTTACTTATTCAAAAGGAGCAGCAGTTGCAGAACAGAAATCTGGAAGAATTGAAACAATCTCGCACTACTTCAAATTGCAGAGTCCTTTTGTCAAGTCAAAAAGACTCCATTCATAAGAGCATCAAACACAACCTTTTCCCACTTATTCCAAACAGTCCTGTAACCATTTGAAAGCAGAACATATCCCTGTATTTTTAAGAAATGCCAGAGAATGTGAAACTGCAAGCCCACTGTTGTCAGCAAACCCTCATTTACTGTTTCCTTGATCTTTGGGTCACATCCTAAGCTGCACAAGCTCCACTTAACTCACCTGCACACCTTGATTTTACTGAGATTACTTACCATGCACTTTCCCATGCAGCCTTAGCTGGATTGGGGTCTTGCTACTTAAAGCTGACATGTTATAAGTTTATTTTCCTAAGTATTGTCATTCAAAACCTTTTGATTGTTACATATCAATCTCTAAAAGTAGAAAATTATCAGGTATTTTCACTTCAAGTATTTTATTTTTACTTGATTAGATATGAATCAACTTTAACAGTAAAAAGTAATGCAAATAATAAGCCCATGAGATAAGAAGTTACTTACAGGAACAGACTTTTTCTTAGTTATAAGTGGCAGCCTGGTCTCATAGTTCTTGTGTTTTAAACCAACTTTATAATTGGTGATCTCTGAGTCAAGCATAACCTTCATATCCATTTCCACCTGCTGCTGCAATACATAACAGGCACAATTTTAAAATAACTGCACAAGGACAGAGAGGTTTACAAGCAGGAACTGGCTAATACGCTCACAGACTTACAAAATAATGATAAAAATTCATGTTAGTTGAACTAGGCAAGCAATGAAGTGCCTTTTGATTAGGTGAAAAACATAGCAAGGTACACAACTACTATCCATATGTATGGGTTTTGCCCAGGTTTGTTCAATGAATTCCATTACAAGCTCTGAAATGTTCAAACTTGTGCATTTTGGAGTTACATTTTGAGGGGAAAGGGCAATCAGGGTTGACTCACTCAATTAACATGTTGTAGGTGCATTCTTTCCATGGATAAGAATCCAATTCACCTTGGCCACGTTTACCAGACACTAACTCAAGAATCATTGCCCTGATAGACCAGAAGAGCTTTTTTGGACCAGCTATGGCCCATAGACTCAATGTAGATAAACCACTCATTTAGAAGTAAATGAGAAAAAGGCAATGCTAATAATTAAAACATAGTAGTTTCTTAATGCACTATCTCTGCATGGAATGGATTCAACTATTTTGCTGATAAAAATTATGATTCAAATCCCAGTGGACAGAATAAGGCTTTTATTCTTGTTATAAGAAGTAACAGAAGTGATGCCATATATTTTTACTAGAAGTTGAAGATATTTTGGTTCACCTTAATGCACATGCTTTGGTTTGCACCTGAATCTGTACCAAGTGTAGTAGAATGTCCCAATATTTTTATTGCTATAACATTGCTAACTAGAATCTTCACCTAGCAGGATTTATTTAGCAATCAATGCTAAATCAGAGAGAATCCTCAAATAGCAGAAACTGGAGTATCACCAGAGCAAAGGTAATTCAAAGGTGCTGGGGACCTGGTGGGATATGTATTTAATTCCCATTACATGGATGCATAGAAAGAAAAAGCTCCCTTGCAGAATGAGATTCAATGAAACACCTTTAGGCACAAGAACTGTCTGCTGATAAATCTTTTGCCCAAGAACAAATACACAAGAATTCAATTTTTTTACAAAATACACCATAGAAAGTTTAAGAGCCATTAGATGTGTATTTGAACTATTAAGCTTCTATTAGTTTGTGAAAGCACTAAAAAATGGTTTAATTTATTTATCTGCACAATAGATTACCTTCTTTTGATAATAATTACAAGCAGATGTATCAATGAAATGCTCATTTAGATTTGGGTTTGTAAGAACAGAAGTTATTATCCAAGCCAATTACTCTTTTAGCCACATGGCTGCACAGAGACAGAAAGTTCAATTTTCACCTCATCAGTGATTCTGTGGTATTTATTTTATTACTATAACACACCGCTGTACAGAAAGGAAACTGCTTGTGCTATTAAACAAGAGTTGAGGGAAAATTGACTAAGCTCTCAATTAAAACAGGAGATGATTCACAGTACAGGCTGACAGTGAAATTATCAATGCTGGACTGGCAGATTCCACAAAAAAGGAACTTCAACATCTCCCAGTTATGGGTCATGGTGTCTTTTTGGTTGTTATACAAAGGTTTTATGATGACTGCACAAGGGATGCTCCTCTGTATGATTCTCAAGCTTTGTTAGGATAAATCCAATTGTAGAATCACAGAATCATAAAATTGTTTCAGAATTGTTCCAAGATCATTGAGTCCAACCATCAACACAACACAAAATAGCCATTAAACCATGTCCTCAAGTGCCATCTCCACACATTTCTTGAACACCTCCAGGGATGGTGACTCCACCGCCTCCCTGGGCAGCCTGTTCCAATGCCTGACCAATCTTGCAGGGAAAAAAATTGTTCCTCATGTCCAACCTAAACCTCCCCTGCCACAATTTTGGGCCGTTTTCTCTCATCACCTGATACTAGGGAGAAAAGACCAATCCCCACCTCCCTGTAACCTCCTTTCAGGTGATTATAAAGAGCAGTTAGGTCTCCCCTCAGTCTCCCCTTCTCCAGACTAAACAACCCCAGTTCCCTTACAAGACAATAGAAAAAAACAATATAAAAAAAAACTCAAATCAAAACAAACCCAGAAAGAGGACAGTGCTTCACTATTCTCTGTGAGCAAGATTTGCAGAGTCTACTCTGGCTGCTAATATGACTCAGAATTACTCTGAGTAAACAATTTTAAGGCTATTCTGACACCTGTGGGAAGCTATTTCCCATATGACAAGAATTCTAGCAACACATGTGAAAATAGCATCTGTGCTTATTTGACTCCAACCTTGCCTCATCCTAACTACTACAAACACCTTCTGCTCCATTTCCAGTCTTGCACAGTGTACCATGGACTGCAAAGCACAAAAATATTACTGTGTGAATTATTAATTTCCTTAAGAACCCCTCTGAGTTGAAGCATTCATGTCTTCAAACCTGGAATTACTGCCTTCAAGTTGAAAACTGTTCAGCCTACTACTACGTCTTTTGAGTAGAAAGGGATTTTGAACACCAAAGTACGTTTAATATAACCCAAAATTGTTTATAGCTACAAGTAAGGAAAAAAAGACAGAAAGTAAGGAATTGTAGGTGATAATTTCCCAGCTGGATTTCACAACTATTTAATAACAAAAGCTTTTTCTGTTGGCATGCTAGCCATGTAGAACAGCTGGCAGAACAGCACTGTTTGCCATTTTCTTTATAATGGGAAATTAGGGCTAGTTTGCTTGTCACTGGATATGGATTTCTATGAAGATGCCACAGATATCAGAAATGAGAAGACAAAGAGAAAGTCAAGACAGGACAGAGCAGGTGTTCCACTGGAAATTAAGCTTCCTAGTGCATGTGAAGGGTTGAAATACCACAGATAATACAGAGTTTACAGAGGAGCTGAACCCTGGTCATTTATTTCCCCTCACTATTTAAGTGTATTCATATAGGACAGGGTTGGAACATGGTCTGGAAAATAAATCAGAGCTCTCTTTGCACCTTATCCATCATTTCAAGACTGAGCAATGTTTTACTATTGCTTTATATTTTTATTACTTTTACAAAGCTAATCAGCAACATAAGTGTTTGGCTCCTCGTTCTGGTTTGATTAGATCCAGCCTCTAGCTTCTGGTAAGAGTCTTAGAACACAAACAGGACAAATATTCTATAATTCTATGATGATTATTTATGTTCTCTCTCACTCAAAGCCTCCTTGATTTAAACAGGAATAACCCAAAATTACAACAAGGTATTTTCCAATTCAACTAATTACATTCATTTGGTTTTAAAATGTTGGAGGAAAATTCCTTGGAACAGACTGAGGAAAACTCACAGCAAAGTCAAAAATACTTCAGATATAAACATTGTAAGATGCCTTTAAATGAATGTTTACAAGAACTTAATTTATAAAAACAGAAAAAAATAAATTGGATTTCAAGAGGAAAAAAAAATCTGTTTATCAGAGGGCACCACCCTAGACATGAACAGAAATCTGTCCCTCAATTTGCTGTAACTTACACAAAAACAACAACAAAGAACATTTTAGCCTCAAAGGACACAAACATTTATATCTGTGCTCCTCCTATTCCAATAAATAGTTCCATTTACTTACAGAATAACAGTTAAGCATATGGTACTTGCAGGAGTGGGACTTTAAAGCTGAACAAACATGGTTTAACAATGTACTTGCGGGGGCAGAAGAAGAAAAAAAGCAAGCTTGTGGACACACCCATGATGATACTGAGTCCTTTCTAACTTAGATTTTATGTTGAGTGTGGGAAGGCTCCTGTCTCTCAGCTCATTCTGAGGAATTTTTCCACATTTTCAGTCATAAATCATACCTTATCAAAAACTGAATCCATGTGGAGTAAGAACACAACATTCTGAAATCAACTGGTAACCTACAAGATACCAGTCTGTTCATTTAATGTGGTCTCTAGCAGAATAAGTAGTATGTTATTCCAGACCTGTAGACCTTGTGAAACACATAGTGATGATCTGCTGTACGCTTGGACAGTCCTGGGCTCAACATGTACTGGTGGCAAAATAAGCTGTTTCTGAGAAGCACCAAAATGAAGCTCCCTGATTTAGAAAGAAAAACAGTGAGGTTTTTAAGTATTGCTTTGATTTTATCTATTAAATCCCTACTACTTGGCTGGCAGACATTTGACTGACTATATTTTTAATTTAAATTTATATTAAGTGAAAAATTCACAGGAGTTAGCAGAAGTTTCTGTTAGAACTGCATTTATTGTTTTTTTTATTTTTCAATAAAACCAACATAGCAAATGATCAAAATAACCTAATCTGGGCCAACAGTCCCATTTGGTTAACACAATTCTGATGCCACAGTTCTCCTGTCTTGCAGCTTGCATTTGTCCTTGCAATAAAACAGCTGTTTCACTTACCATTTAGGAGGCTCTTTTGAATGTACTTCTTTATTATCAGCAGAAGAAACAGTCAACACTTGTCTGTTTATAGCACTTAAATAATTTTCAGCATGTTTCTGTTAGAAGGGGAAAAAATAATATTTAGACTATTACAAAGTTATGACAGATATTACATTTTAACTCAGTTAATTTACCAATCCAGGCCTTTATTAGACTGAAAAGTTGATGGGTTTTGTGCTACTGTTGGTATTTAATCTGATTTTAGCAAAAAAATGGGCTAAATGGCTACAAGATCAGTTAATTCCAATGATGCCAAAGAAGGAAGCCATTATCCTAAATGGTAACATCTGATTAATCCTATCATTAGCTAATCAGGAAGCGATCTTGCTGGATGATAAATACAAGGTTCCCAAGTGAATTGCTGACAGTTTTCTCAAAAACTGAATTGTCTTCATGATCTACTGTATTTTACTTACTCTCAGCCCAAGTTCAGTTCCTTCAATTGCTGTTTTGTGGTCACTAATATCCATGACTTCTGCATTTCCTTTCATATTGTTATTTTTCACTTTAAGCTTACGAAGGTCTTCTTGAACCTAAAAAAGCGAGTTTTGAGAAAAATTATACTCATAACCAGAATTCATGGGATTATGTAGCAGGATTTAATCTAAATTAAATGCTTCGTAAATACAGGTGGAAATACAGGAAAATTCCCTTTTTTTTTAATAACTAAAATAATACAAAGCCAACGACCTTAACATGATTGATTATAGATAAAACTGAGAAAAAAAAAAGTTTATTTTAAAACAAATCTCACAAAGCAATGGCAATAAACATCGGGATTAAAATCCTTGGCCCAGAAATGATCTTCCCTGATGTATTTCAAACATCTCTTGGCTCAGATGGCTGAACTATGCAGGAATCTCAAAACTGGTAACAAGGGAGGGAAAAGTAGCAGCAGACTGAGAGAAGATGATGTCAGGCAATATCATAGAATCTTTTAGGTTGGGAAGGAACCTTTAAAAGTTATCTGAGTAGGGACATCCGCAACTAGAGCAGGTTGCTCAGAGCCCCAGACAGCCTGATCTGGAATGGGACCAGGGGCGAGGGATCTCTCATCTCTCTGGGCAACCGGGGCCAGGGTCTCAGCACCCTCAGCCTCAAAAACTTCCCCTTCTCTCCAATTTGAATTTCCCTCTTTTAGTTTAAACCATCATCCCTTGTCGTGTCACAACAGGCCCTGCTCAAAAAGTCTGCCCCCAGCTTTCTTCTCGGCCCCTTTAAGTACTGAAAGGTCCTAAATAAATGAAAAATGTTTATTTACACCTCATTAACCGAAAAAGTTCAAAGTCTCACTATGCTAAGAGCCGTGACGCTTACAAATCCAAGTACTTATCCCAAATTCATCAGCCACTCTCCCCGGGCTGGGGCTGAGCCCACCCGCGCCCTCAGCCTCAGCGCAAGGCAGCTCCCAGGGGAGGAGGAATCCCGCGGGGGCTCATCCCTACGGCTGCCAGAGAAGAACGGGGCCGGTTCAGGGCACTATCCGAACGCACCTGCCCCGGGCCAGCTCCTGGCTCCTGCCCCGGCTTCACGCCGCCGGCCATGGCAGCTGCCGCCCTCACCCGTAGCAACGGGACGCACTGGCCGGACGGCACCATCCGTCCTGCCATGAGGGGGACGGCTCGCCAACAGGAGCCGAGCCCGCCGCCCGCCTCGCTCCTCCCCTCCCGGGAAGGCCTCGCCCGTTCACCGCCTCCCCTCCGCCGCAGCCGAGTGGGTGGTAGCGGCGGGGCCGGAAGGGGCGAGGCGGCGGCAGGCGCCATGGCGGCGGCGGGGCCCTTCGCGCTGGTGACCAGCTGCGCCGCCGGCTTCGCGGCCGAGGAGGTCGTCAAACGTGAGTCCTTGCCGCCGGGTCCCCGCAACTGCAGGCCTCGGCCTGGCAGCGCCTCAGCCCCAGCCTGGGCCCTCAGAGGTGGCTGTCGCCCGTCACACAGCGACCCCACAGCGGCCACCCAGCCCCCTGCCAGCCCCTGGGCCTGCGGGCTTTAACCATCTGCCCTTGAGGAAGGTGCCAGGGGCTTCCTTAATGCTGTAAGGAAACGAGCTGTTTAAGAGAAAAAGTGCAGAGCAGCGGGTTGTGTGTTGTGTCCTCTGACACCGAGGAGCAGGCGAGGTCACCACCGCAACCCACCGGAATAAAAGGAAGCCTCACAGAGAATCGTTTTGGTCGGAAAAGACCTCACATCAAAATGCTTTGTTACCCTAGCTACTTGCCATGCCTTCTGTGCGATTAAATTGTCTTAAGTTATACATGGATGGAAAAAAAAAAAAAACAAAACTCAAACAACACAAGAATTGCCTTGAGACCGAATAGAAATAATTCCTATGAGAACAAATAATAATAATAAACAGATTTCATAAGCCCATAAGGTTGGCTGCTGGCCATTCTAGTCATTCAGAATGCAGAAATGATCATTTCACTGGGACATGTCAGTGACCCAGGTGGCCCCTAGAACAAGAGTGGGACAGTAGAGCAACCAGAGTGTCTCAGGACTGTAAGCAAGAGAAAAATGAAAGACTAAATACTGGCCCTCTGTGTTCATCTTTTCACATGTTAAGTGAACAGACTAGGGTGATAGAATTTCTGAAATTTTTGGTAGATTTAAGCTCTTGCTTTACTGAGGCTTGCTTTCATAAAATGGTTTAGTTTGGAAAAAGTCCTTAGAGAAATCATTAATGAGTTAGACCATTTGTTGTCCCAAGCACAAAAGAGAAAGCTAAAAAAAATATCAATTCTTTCTTTCTGCAGTTCCCAGGATTGTAGGTTATGTTTACTCCCTATCAAACACTGAGACAAGCTCCCCAGGGAGGTGGTGGAATTCCCATCCCTGGAGGTGTTTCAAAGACACAGAGATGTGGTGCTGAAGGACATGGTTTGGCACCAGCCTTGGTAGAGTTAGAGAATGGTTGGACTCAATGACCTTAAAGGTGTTTCCAACCAAAATGATTCTGTAGAATCAGATCAATACATAGAACTCATTCTATAGGAAGTGGCTTTCTTGGAACCCAGTTATACTTTCTATGGGTTGAAAAAAGGAACATGAGAACAAGACCTAATAGCAGAGAAAAATGTGGGTGGAATTTTTAATAATTCCAGAAAGAAGCTGCTTAGCTCTTGGTGGTTTTGCTGTTATAGCTTGCTTTTTAAGGAACCATCATGAACAGTTCGATGTGTGTACTGAGATGGATAACTTAGCAACCTCCCCAGATTTGTTTTCAGCTGTTTGAGTAAAATTTTACTTAGGACCTCATAAAACAGAAGGCTGCCTCTAGGAACTGGTTCTCTCCCTCTCCTTAAACCACATTTTGAAACAAAGATCAGTTCCAAGTGTGCAGTCGATGGCTACTCTGTCAAAGCAACTGGGTTGATAGAGTTATTTAAGGATTCCATCCTAAGCAATGTTATTGTTGGCTGTTACTTATTTTTTATTCTTGTATGACCTACTCATTCTAGATTATCCTGCTCTGTCAGGGGCAGTTGGACTGGATGGTCTTTTGAAGTCCCTTCCAATCCCCTAACACTCTGTAATAAGGACTAGGCAGCTGTGGCTGGGTAGAGTGGGCTGGACAGAAGGGTTCTGGTGGGTTGAAACAAAATGCTGGTGTTCTACAACTTGAATTTTTACAACATGAAATGTCACAGCAGATAAAGGGTGTTACTTGATAATGGTTTAGCTCAATACTGAGAACATTATATTAGCACCTCTCAGGCAGTAGAGTGTTTGAGATACAACGTGTGGTTAAATGTGTTAAATACTGTGTTGGCTGGTAGGATCCATAAGCAGTTGAGTTTTGAGTCCGTAACAAAACCCTGAAACAAAGCTCATGTGGAAAAAATGCCTGGTTTATAAGAAGCTGCTCAGTGTTTGTTTTTAGGTGTACAAAACTCCGTTTCTCCTGCTCCTACCCAAATTTTCCAGGCTACTAACAAGGCCTTTTCCCAGTGTTTTCATCCTGATAAGTAGGAAATGGCTTGAGGATGAAAAGATTTGTGGTGCAGTTGCTAGATATTTTTATTCTTTCAGCTTTCTGTGGGACACCCTGAATACCTATTTCATTAGATAGTGTGGCAAACCAAAGCTTTTTAAAAAGCACAGAGTAGAGTAAGATTGATTCTCCTTAAATAAATTGACCACAAAACAGAAAATAAGACTGGTTTAGTTTAACAGGGAGGTACTGCCTGATGTAATGTATTTTTCTCTTTGTCAATTTACCCCTTCCCTCCTCCTCTCACAGCAGATTTCTGAGTTTTTACTCTGTGATTTGCAGGAGAATTTTTTTTTTTATGGTGTATTCCACCAGGTGGCTCTCAAGGCCCAGAATGTGAGAACTACTTGCTGTACCTACCCACTAAGAGCAGGTTGAGCCTTTAGAGCATTGTAGTAGAGTGAATTATTATGTTCTTAGAGCACATATTCAATCTGTGCTCTGGGCAACCTGATCTAGTTGAGGATGCCCCTGCTTACTGCAGAGAGGGTTGGACTAGATTACCTTTGGAGATCGCTTCCAACCCAGACCATTCTATGATCACAAGCTTAATCCTTGTGGAAAATCTGCAAAGAGGAGCTGTAGTGATTCTGAAAAAAATCTGACTATTAACATGAGAAATGTTTAAATATCAGTTGGGTATAAGAGAGAGCAGGAAACACTGTTGCGAGCAGCAAGAGATCTACATCTGATTCTTTGATTCTTTCAGCTGGTTTCTGAAAAGTTATTTCTAGGCTCCAGTTCTTTTTGAAAAGTATTTGCTGCCTTTCTCATTACAGAATACTTAAAATGCCTCTATGTTACACAGAGGACACAGATTCTATGTCTTCCTCTTCCTCGTCATCTGAGCCATTAATTTACCTTTTGTACATGCAGGCTCCTGAAATTAAAAGTCCACAAGTCTAGAATCATAGCATCAATCCAAATCAGTAAAATGACCAAATATTTACATAAATAGCTGAAATTAATTTCCAAAAGTAATGGTCATAGTTCTGTCCAATTTATTAGAATTATAGCTATTTTTGAATAAAGAAGAAAACAATTTAAGACATTTGCTGAAAAAGAAGCTCCTGACTGGAAGTAAACCAACATTTTTTTCCTGAACAGATTTCACAGAAGTTTGGAAGTTCTCAGAATCATGGAATCATTTTGGTTGGAAAAGACCTTTAAGATTGACTCCAAATGTTCTCTAGCTCTGCCATGTCTGGTGCTAAACCACATCCCTCAGCACCACATTTCTGCATCTTTCAAACACCTCCAGGGATTGGGATTCAACCACCTCCCTGGGCAGCCTGTTTCAGGGTTTGAGAACCCTTTCAGTGAAGAAGTTTCTTCTACTGTCCAACCTAAACCTCCCCTGGTGCAACCTGAGGCACCCCTTATCCTATCACTTTTTCCTTGGGAGAAGATACCAATCCAATTTCCTGGCTCCAACCTCCTTTCAGGTAGTTGTAGAGAGCCAGAAGGTCCCCCCCTCAGCCTCCTTTTCTCAGGGCTGAACAGCTCCAGGTTTCTCAGCTGCTCCTTGCAGGACCTGTTCTCCAGATCCTTCACCAGCTTCATTGCCCTTCTTAGAGCTAACTGACACTAGTCACCTTCAGCTACTGGACTGAGCCATGAACTGATCTCATGTCAGCACCTGTTGTGTTCTTAAATGGTTTTCTTACAAAGGACAGGTAAAGTGAGACATAAACTGGGATAAAGTGGATGAAGGCAGTTGTCCAACAAATGTGGCAATCTTGTTGTGGGTGGGTGTCAGTCCAGGGGCTTTGGAGGGTGCAGAAGTGAATAGTGCCAGTGTGTGCAAGAAGTAATGACCTGAGGATGGTACTGGAGATGGCTTAGAGTCTGTTTGGCCCTTAGCCTCAAATAATTGACGGCAGATGAAGGAGCTTCTACTGCTCTAAAGTAGCAGTGCACTCATGCAGACCAGACGGTAAATCATATCCCAGGCTGCACCAAGAGGAGTGTGGCCAGCAGGTCAAGAGGGGGATTCTTCCCCTTCACTCTGCTCTTGTGAGACCCCACCTCAAATACTGCATCCAGTTCTGGTATCCACTTAAGGAGGACACAGAGCTGTTGGAGCCAGGTCAGAGGAGGGCCACAAAGATGATCTGAGGGCTGGAGAACACCTCTGCTATGAGGATGGGCTGAGGGAGCTGCGGTTGTTCAGCCTGGAGAAGACCCCTGTGGGACCTCATATAGCTGCCTTCCAAATACCTGAAGGGATCCTACAGGAAGGCTGGAGAGGGGCTTTTCATAAGGGTGCCTAGCAGTAGCACAAGAGGGAATGGTTTTAAGCTGAGGGAGAATAGGTTTAGTCTGGATCTTAGGAAGAAGTTCGTCAGTACAAGGTTGGTGAGACTCTGGAATAGGTTGCCCAGGGAGGCTGTGGATGCTTCCTCCTTGGGGGTGTTCAAGGCCAGGTTGTATGAGGCCTTGAACATCCAAGTCTAGTTGAGGTGTCCCTGTGAAGTTGGAGTAGATGATCTTTGAGGTCCCTTCCAACCTAAGCCTTTCTGTGGTTTTACACAAGTGAGAGACATGGAAATACATGATGCGTTCATTAGCATTTCTCAGTTAGATAAGATTGTAAGAAGTTATTTTTGGTAAAACAAGCACCCAGCTTTAGTAGCTGCAGCATTTCTTAGAGGACCTAGAACTCCACATCATGTTTTTGAACGACACTAAGCAACGTTCCTCTGTGGCATGAACTTTCCATGCGTGTGTTGAGTTCTGAAATGGTGATGCATTTGGAGGTTGTTTGCATTGCTGTTATCCAAACAAGCCATGGGTGCTCCATGAAAAGACCAGCTAATTAAGTCAGCCCAGTAGGTCTGCCTACTGTTGTGGTCAGAGTGACTCAGTTGGTTTTCCAAGCTCTTTGGATGGCAAACCACTGACACTTTCAATGACTGGGGAGTTCAAAATGAAAAATGAGTAACTCACTAGAGATAACTTTAACAAACCACCTCCTTTTGCCACGTTAATTTTCTAGAAGTTTATTCTCCCTCCAAATAAAACCAGTGAGGTTTATTCTGCTGAATATTCTCTAAATTAGATATGAAACTGTTCTGGCTGGAGTTAGTTTTTTACAATTCAAATACAGGCTGTCTTGGAAAGAAATTTCTGGAATTCGGAAGTGGCAAATGTAATCCTTAAAACTAGTTCCAACATGTTTGAGTTGCAGCCTGTATTTCTTTTGTAGTCTCTGCTTGTTTACTCCAAAAGCCAAAACCTAATGGATTTAAGTGACTTTTGTAGAAGAGAGCTACTCACAAGACACCCAAACTGCATTACTCCTGCCATGAGTAATAGGCTGGTTTGCAGTACTTTGTTACAACCCCACAACATTCAGGCTGAGACACAGCAAGTCTGAATCCTTTCAGAAAGCTCCTTGCAGCCTTTAGCATGCAATGTCCATTTTTACTGGGAGAGAAATTTCACAGGGGATTGGTAAAATCCTCTTTGGACTTGATCTCCAGGGAAGGGACCTCCCTTCCAACCCCTACCATTCTGTGATGAATTAGGGGTCAACAGATCACAATGGAATGAAAGGTAACTGCTTTAAGTACAGGAACAAGTAACATGTAATAGGAAACAGGACATGTCCTCATTCTTCTAGCAGTACTTTGAGGCCTAAATTTGTCCATGAATTCTTTTGTAAAGAAGAAAAAAAAAAAATCAAAGCAAATGTGAAAGTTCTTTTATATCAGCTTTTTTAAATCTTGATAAGAAGTTTTCCTTTTATATTCTTGCTAGAGTGGCTGACTTCACTGTTCTGACTTTTGAGCTGACTTTTCCTCACCATGTTTTCCTCCCTTTGGCTTACCATTGCTGGAATTTCATCCCACTATATCCTAAGTGAAAGCTACTTCCATTTGCCCTAATATCCATTTGAAAGAAAGCTCCTACTATAGTAGTAATTGGCACTTTAGTATAGTCACAGAATCCCAGCATGATGGGGGTTGGAAGGGACCTCTGGAGATCATCCAATCCAACCAGGGGTTTACCCACAGCAGGTTACCCAGGTTTGAAATCTCTTCATAGCAGGAAACTCCACAACCTCTCTGGACAGCCTGGTCTTACCTTCAAAATACGACCTTTAAGATCTTTGAAAACATACAGACTTATTTCTTTGTTTTTAACTTTTCTGATGCCTAAGGAAATTTTAGACCATAGTCATAAGCCTGTTAAGGTTGGAAGAGACCTTTCAGATCAGCAAGTCCAACTGCTTGCCTAGAACACACAATCCCACCACTACTGCTGCTGCCACTAAATCATGTCCCTAAGCACCACATCCACACATCTTTTAAATCCCTCCCAGAATGGTGACTCCACCACCTCCCTGGGCAGCCAGTTCCAGTGCCTGAGAACCCTTTCTGGGAAGAAATTTTTGAAAGATCCATCCTGAACTTCCCTTGGCACAGCTTGAGGCCACAAACCACTTAGTCAGCTTTGTATAAAACTAAGAGGCTTTAAATCATCCTGAGTTTGTCCAACTTGAACAAGACAGTCTGCCCTTTGCAGTGAGGTATAGATGGAATGCTCTGCTGCCAGCTATCATTCAAGTCCACCAGGTGGCTGTCACACCATGAGAGTGCCTGGTGATGGTTGCTACCAGCACATGAAGGGCAGTGTTTAACATTAATTATCAAAGCACTGCCTTGGAGTTTAGTTGTTGACCTCCTACATGGAATTTAATGGAAATTGCAACCAAATTGTAGTAACTTGGTTTATTTTCTCATTAGTTACCTTCAGGTTTTGTTCACAGTCAAGTAGTTCTTTACATCTAAATGAGCACACGAGGTTTGTTTCTGCTGTAAGAAAGTTTGGGTATTCTCTCCATGCACCCTGGTAATGATTTGAGGCTAACACTTCCAAAGGCATTTCCATGGCTTGTTTTCTGGAGAGCCTTCTGTACTGTTTTTTATTTTGAAAGCCAGAAACTAAACTCTTTTGAAAGCTGAATAATAAACCCTATGACAGAGTAACTAATCAAGTTGGAATTGTTAACAAGATCTTAAATATCTCCTGGTTTAATACAGTGAGGTGGCTGTGTCCTGGCATTGTACCAAGCTTCTCTAGACAAATTATTTTCTTGATGCTGGCTTTGTCATTTATCTCAATTTTCTTCCATGCAGGTATCACAGGAAGAGATGATCTCACTGTAGGTGCAGTTGCAAGTGGAAGAGTGAATTTTTATCCCTGGACAATAGACAATAAATACTACTCAGCAGACATTCATCTGTGTGTAGTACCCAACACGTTTCATGTTACTGCAGATATTGCTGAATCTGTGCAAGCATTCGTTGTGTACTTCGACAGCACAGCAGTAAGACTTCTGCTTCATTACATTGCTTTATCTGTATCATGTAGTTGCCTTATCACAGTGGTAACCACAAATATTCTCTTCATCTTCTGCCATCCTTTCCTTTTCAGCTTGTTCTACTTATTATCAGTAAATCAGTGTTAAGTTCTGCCCTCTAACAAGTCTCCTTCCCTTTTACTATTATATCCATCTGGAAAAAGAGCTTTTGAGGATGCAAATATACCACTAAATTAGGCAAATCCTCCTCCAGCCCACCACCTCCTAGCTGATGCTAGTTCAGAAAGGCTGCTTTAGGATAGCCAAGAATGAGGGAGTAAACACAAGATTCAGTGCTACAATTTTACTCTAAATTGTTTCTACTAAGTAAGCAGCAGTGAAAACAGTGCTGCAGCAAGAGCCAGAATGATTCTGAGATCCACCCCCCCCCCCCCAAAAAAAAAAAAATCTGCTAAATAAGGAACTGGTTTTCACCACAGATGGGGAAAAGGTTCCTACCCCACCTTCTGCAAAGATACTTTTAAACAGACACCTAAGGGCTGTCTCAGAATAAACTATAGCAATAGGAGTAGTTCCCATCCCCCATAACATCCACTTTGGTGTTGAAGATGGAGTAGCTGCATGTTAAACACACAAGATACAGGAGTATTTAATTTTAAGCACGTAATACTCAGTGAAAGTCTTTCCTGATCTACACAAGGATTGCATGATTAAACATGGAAGGGGTTGGGGGCATGTCCAAGGCAGTAGGGTTAACTCATCTGTAAGGTAAGTCAAGAACTGAAGGAAGCTGTGTATAAATCAGCTTCTGATCAGAACACAAGGGTCCTAAAAACATACCTGATCTGCAGCCTAGCACATTTCCTTACTTCAAAAAGTAGTATTTATTTTAAAATAGTTTTTAAACTGAAGTATCTGAGGATCAGTGTTCCAAAGAATTTTTTTCTCCTCCCCTTTAGAAATCTGGACTTGATAGTGTCTCTGAATGGCTTCCCCTGACAGAAGAGTGGTTACCAGAAGTCATGATCCTGGTTTGTAACAGAGTTTCTGAAAACGGTATGAAATCCAAAAGTTCTAAATGGACTTAAGAGTTACTAACCTTGCATAATAATTTACTTTTCTAGTTGACACAGTTTTCTCAAAACATCTGTGAGACTTGGTTGAGAAGAGCCAGGTTACTCTCATGACCAGGAACAGAAGTCTTAAGCTAGTTGTGGTTAGAACTGAATCAGAATTTGACATGCTTGCTTAAAATGAACTCTGTTTCCCATTCTCAGCACAAAGACATAAGTGTGTTGGAAGGGGGCCAGAGCAGGCTATAGCAATGATGAGAGGGCTGGAAGCCCTCTTGAGGACAGGCTGAGAGAGTTAGGGTTGCTCAGCCTGGAGAAGAGGAGGCTCCAGAGGGACCTTCTGATGGCCTTTCAGTGCTTAGGCCAAGAAGAAGGATACTGACAGATGTTTTATCAAGGCTTGATGCAATAGGAGAAGAGATGGTGGTTTTAAACTAAAAAAAAGGGGAGATGTAGACTAGCTACAAGGAAGAATTTTTTTACCTTGAGGTTAGTGAGACTCTGGCTTGCCCAAAAAGGTGATAGATGCCCCATCCCTGGACCCATTGCAGGTCAGGTTGTCTGGAGCTCTGAGTAACCTGCTCTAGTTGCAGATGTCCCTGCTAGAAGGTTGGACTAGATGACCTTAAAAGGTCCCTTCCAACCCACCCCAGTCTGTGATTCCATGATTCCCAGTACACCAGCAGGCACTGCAAGGTAACTAACAAGCTATTCATGTTACTGGGTGTGCATGATCCTCTCTGGAGGAGGATGAGGATGACTGATGGTTGCCTGACTACAGTGGAAAGTACATTCAACTTTTTGGACCATTTGGACATTAAATACAGGTGCTTGCTTTGGTTCTGGAGTAGAACATGCAACATCAGCAGGCTGTAAGATACAGATATGCCTCTAACTTAATTGAGGTGCAAACCTAGAGTTAAGAGAAGTCTTCATTCACTGTGGCACTTTACTGATATTTCCCTTTGAATACCCACTGCAAAGTTATTTGGTTTTGTGGTACTTGAAAAAAATTCAAAAGAAGTTTAATTTTGAACTATTTACAATGAAATTCAAAGTGAATAGAAGACCCACAGCAGCTACTGTATACAGTCCAGAATAAACAACTTTGAGGGAATTAAATGTAGCTAAAGGCTCAGCTGCTGATGTTGCTCTCAGATGTTTAATGTGCATTTTTGTTTGCCAACTTCAGGTGTTAACAGACAGAAAGCTCAAGAATGGTGCATCAAACATGGCTTTGAACTGGTGGAACTTAACCCTGAGGAGCTGCCTGATGAAGATGGTAGGAGTGCCACTTCTGTTTGCATTTTCAGAATGAAAAAGCACACTAAAATATCTTCTAAACAATTGCAAAGGGCATAACTTCGTTTATGTGCTACATGATTACAACATGGAATGCTCCCACTTGGTGAGGCTCAGCCATGAAAAGGTCAGGAGGAGGAGGTTATTTCCTCCAAAAATTCCATTTGTCTCCTCCCAAATACAGCTGCTGTTTATGTAGCACCTACATTAAAATAATATCTGCTCCTTTTCTGGCACTAGTCCTAGAACTGTACTGATAGATGGAAACATTTATATTCCACTTTGGAAATAAATCTACAGGACTAGAGAGGTGCACAAGGCAGGGAAATTCTTTGTCTTCAAGATGACTTTAAAAGGTATTGTACCTCCCAAGAGAAAATAGACATTGTGCAAACAGTGACATGATAGGCTGAGAAGGGGAGATTGTTGAAAACACTTTAGAATAGCACTCAGTGTTACACAGGAAATAAACCAGTTTCAAAATCACTGGCTGACCATATGTTTATAACTTGAAAAAACCCAAGTCAGAAGCATGCTGTGTGATGTTCCACTCTTGAAAAGTGACTATGCACTTCCTGACAGCCTTATCAGCATCAGTCTTATCTCCTCCTTTCAGTGATGCAAAAGTGTTTACATCTCACCTCTATAAAGCCAAAATGAGAAAACTGACTCCATTTCCAGGCTTGAGTGGAATTAGCATTGTTTCAGGTTCCCCAAGTACATAGCTGTCACCAAAAAGAATTTAATCTGAAGGTCATCTAAACTAGAGCTCAGATTCCTCCCCCTTGCTCCCTTTAAAGGCCTAGATTAAAGCTGTCTTGAGTAGCTGAGAATCCCCTTCCTCCATGTCTTTAAAGATGCATTTGATTTTGGCACTTTAGGGCAGGAGGGACACGTTTTTAATAAACTAGAAAAAACAGAAGTTAGGCTTAGAATAAAGTTGTCTTAGACTAAAGTTTTCTTACAAAGTGCTTTGAGGGAGCATTTAGTAACAAAAGGAAATTTAGTAACATTGTGTTGGGTTTTTTCTTACCTATTGAATAATTTTTGTAAGCAACAAGCTATTTACAACAAGCTATAATGGGAATAAGTCAGGATGTTAATCTCTGCAGTATTAAGATCTGTGCTTTCTCCTGGACTTTTAACATGGTTAATTCACTGTGATTCATGCAGAGGAGGAAATACATGCAGTGAGTAACACACCTACCCTGTAAGCATGCTGTACGAATTGCTTGCCAAAGATAAAATAGATGCAGTAAATATACTGGGCCAGTATCTGTTTAAAAATGACATTTTTGGCAGCTCATCACAGATGAAATGGAGCTTTTACTGTGACAACACAGTCGGTTGTTTGTGAAGTGAGGACAGGAACTCTAAACTGAGACTCTTGATAACAACTCTGATACAAAACCAAACAGCAGTGTTGCAGAAGGCAAAATACTTGCTCTGAGGGGTTACAGACAGCTTTAAGTTAATTTTTAAGAGCAATTTCAATTGCCACACCTGAGTCATCCCAAAAGTTTGACTTTTAAGCAATCGCATCTTTGTATCCAAAGATGTTTTTTTTTTTCTTCCCCTGTTGCTTCATGAGACCTGCACAAACATGGGAAGCTGACTAAACCAAGGAAATGGGAAAACTGACTTTTATACAAAGTGGTGTCAGATCTATTCAGTCAATAAGTTGAAGTCTAAACAATGCTTTCCCTAGTCTCCCAGGTTACTATCATTCACATGATTACTTGAACACATTTGGAGTTAGGTGCTGTGGAGATAGCTTTACACAAGCATTTTCATTTTTAACAAGTCTCCCACCATTTTTAAGTAGTTTTTTTGAAGTTATTTGCTTTATAAAGGAGGGAAAAGCAATTCTAACATCTGCTTCTGTGCCATGCAGCATTCTCAAACATCTCGGGGTAAAAGGTGCCTTGAGTTGAAAAGAAACTTAAAAATTGTCTATTCCTGCTAAACTTAATTGTATATTGTTTAACAACGTTGGGCTAAATATTTAGCAAAACCCCATTCAGAATGTAGACCTCTACTAAAGGCTACAAAATTCACCTGGAAACCTAGACCACAAATGAGGCAGTGAGAGTTGCTTGGCTTCTCATGAAGCAAAGGTGAGGAGTCTGTCTCCTAACACAAGAAATCATTTCTGTCCATTGCTAGAAGATGGGGCAGGCATTCAGGTGCACACCTTCTTACTTTCAGGTATGTAATAATGATTTTGTGTCCAATTGTTAGGTGTAAAACATCTTTGTCTTTTGGTTTAGATGATTTTCCAGAGTCCACTGGAGTGAAACGAATCGTACAAGCCTTGAATGCCAACGTGTGGTCCAACGTTGTCATGAAGAGTGGTATGTAACAGGTCTCTCTTGCATGACTTCTGGAAAATGCAAGGCCTAGAGGGGCTTTTTTTTGTTTTTAGCTAAAATGTAAACTGAGCTGCTACAGTGCTGCCTACTACCAGTAGTACCAGTATGCTGAGAATTGGATCACCCTTCAACTTTTTACATGCAATGGTAGGGCTTCAGGTATTGCTTTTGGTGTTTCTTGATGCACAAACTTAGGCAACAGGTGAGATGTATTCCTGTTCCCTCTGTACTTTAACTTGCTCCCTCCCAATTACTTGAGTTAAACATTCCATGAACTCTCCAAGTTCCAGTGAAAAATGAAAGCTTGTTCCACCAAACTCTAGCAGCAAGCAGCTGGTCGTTAGCACCTTGGTCTAAAAATGCTCCATGGTTTAGTGTGGAGCTGAGTGCTAAATACCAAATTTGTTACAGTTCTTCTGGAAAAAAAAAAAAAACAAACAATTGAAACAGGCATGAAAACAGGAGGTGTGGAGATGAGATTTGGCAAAGAAGTGATTTCAAATGTGTGTTGAAGGACATGCTGAGGAGAGACCTTCACATTTTCTACAACTCCCTGAAAGGAGGTTGTAGTAAGGTGGGTGTTGGTCTCCCAATTAACAAGCAATAGAGGAAATGGCCTCAAGTTGCACCAGAGAGGCTTAGGATGGACATTAGAAAAAACTTCTTCACTGAAAGAGTTCTCAAACCCTGGGACAGATTCCCCATGGCAGTGTTTGAATCCCCATCTCTGGAGGTGTTTAAAAGATGCAGAGATGTGCTGAGGGACGTGATTGAGCACCAGACTCAGTAGGGTTAGAGAATGGTTGGACTCAATGACCTTGAAGGTCTTTTCCAACAAAACCAATTCCATGATTCTGTGATACTAAGTGCCTTGCTCTGAGGACTCTCTTCCCTACAGAAACCCCCACCTGAGCCCATGGAATAAAAAACAGCATTTTTTGAAAATAGGGCCCAAAAGAGGCATGCCCAGAGAATGTTCTGCAGATATTTGATTACCTGGTAGAGTTAGAATTTGGGAAGTGTCACTTTAGGGTTAGACTCCTTAGAGAAGGAAATTCTGTGGTCAGCCAGTGAATGCAGATGCTTTCACTCACCTGAAAACCTTTAATTACCTAATTACACAGGCTGGTGCAGGAAATGTGGGGAAATGAACCCCCTGTGAAGAGCTTAGCTTTACATTGCTTGTCTCAAGGTCTCATCCCACTAGCAGCCTTCTAGTGCCTGCTCCCTGATAACACAATTTTCCACTTTGTGGCTTCTTCCTTCCCATGCCTTAACTGTGTAAGGATTTCAACTGCTCAGAGGCTTCTGCTGGTGCCTGTAACTGCAAGATGGTTCCTGGGACTCAGTAGAACTAGGGTGAGGAATACTAAATCAATAATCATCTACTTCTTTTTAGTTTAGCCTTTTCAGTATCCCTCACACCACATCAGAGCGAGGTTAAGGTGGGTTCTAACTTAATGCAACCACTGCAGAGCAATAGGTGGCTGTTTGAGATGGTGTGAAGTTCTCTCACTGGTGCTACAGCACACTTTTGTACCAGCCTGTTTCCTGCATTTGACAGCTGCCATGTTACAGAAGAGCAGAATTTAGTCAGATGTTCAGCTCTTCATGTGGGAAATTCCTCTGCATCATTAGTGTGTTCTGTAAAGGTCAGACTCCTTGAAAATCCAGACTTTCCATCTCCCCCGTGCAGAAACTACACAGCACTGAGGCACAGTTGCTACAGACCCCTCAGGAAGTGAGCTATATTTGGAAGTTGCCACCACCTGACTGTGCCTTTCAAAGGGAAATGGTTGAGCTCATTTCACTTAAAATAAACCTTTTTACAACCTGTAACATATCTTTTGTTTTCAGCTTCCTCCTGATCCTGCAAACTGGCTGCCACATAAATCAGAGTTGAGCTTTTACGCTGAATTCCCTGTGACTACTCTTACAGAAACCACACAGTCATACTTCATGTGAAGACTTCTCATACAACACAAGAGATTTGTGTGGTAATAAATATTTAGAGCACTGTCAGGTGTAGTCATCTAAAAAGCCAGTGTTACAGCCTTGCCTTCCTTCAGCTGTTTGTATAAGAACTGAAGTTTACAGACAGAGCAGGAATGGCTTTTGCCAAGCACAAGCATTAAACCCATGTTATTTTAAGGTGGTGTATCTTAAACTCCAATACTTCTTAAGCTGTGAAGTGGTTCTTTTTTCCACACACCTATCAAGAAAATTGACCTTTTGACTTTTTTCCTCTGTTAAATACGTTCATTCTGACAACAGTACACACAAACAGGCATCATAGTTGAATTAGAAACGTTTTTACATGAAGTAATACCACCTGCTTTGTGAGTAAATAAAGCAGGACTACCTCTACTAAAAGAGCAACAAGCAGTCTTACCTGGGAGTCTCTAAAGGACAAATCCCCTTTGGGAGATGGTTTAAAGCTGTTGGTTCTCCAAGGCCTCACAACTCTCTTCAGGCTGAGAATCAGATGGGTTGCTTCCCCTTGTGTGGGGGAGCACCAACTGCCAACATCTTTCTCCTCTACAAAGGTAGTGCACTGCTGCTGTTCTTGATTCCTTCAAGAGCAAAGCCAGTGAACCAAGGAGGTGAGAAGTGAAGCAACTCAGTGCTCTCTAAAGAATGCTGCTTGCCTAATTTCCTGCTTTAATAGGGGCTTCAGTGATCCCAGCTGAAGCTGGTTGCCTCAGATGGATCCACTCATCAGAATCACAGAATGTTCTGGGCCAGAAAGGACCTTTAAGGGTCATCTAGTTCGGCCCCCTGCAGTCACCAGGGACATTTGTAATTAGAGCAGGTTGCTTAGAGCTCCACACACCCTGACCTGGAATGGTTCCAGGGGTGGGGCATTTCCCACCTTTCTAAGCAACCTGTGCCAGGGTCTTAGCACTCTCAGTATAAAACATTTCTTCCCTCTGTCTAATCTGAATTTCCCTCTTTTAGTTTAAACCATTGTCCCTTGTGCTGCCACAACAGGCCCTGCTTTAGCAGTATGCCAATCCCCAGCTTTATTTTTGGCCCCTGTAAGTCCTGAAAGGCCACAGGAAGATCTCTTGGAGTCTTCTTCAGGCTGAACAATCCCAACTCTCTCAGCCTGTCCTCACAGTAGATGGCTTCCAGCCATCAGATCATTTTTGTCTGGACCCACTCCAACAGGTTTATGTCCTCCTTCTGCTGAGGACTCCAGAGCTGGACCCAGCACTGCAGGTGGGGTCTCACCAGGCTCTCTCTCCAAAACATTAACCTGATGTAAGGGGACTGTTTAAGCAAATAATGAATTTTTGATTTACTAATTCCAGTTGTATGGAAGTCAGGATCACCATGTGTCAGTTAGAGACAAAGGATGAAGGAACAGTAGATAGAGTGGAAACCATTTTACTGTGAAAAGAGCATAAATGAATCTGGAAGCTGTGTCCAGAGCACAGCCTACTTGAGCTCCACAACTATTGATGAGTGATACTTGTGCAACTCTATAGAATTCATCCTGATGGAGCCACCAACTATTACAATGAGTTGAGTGAGATCATTTTTGGCTTTGACACTGTAAGAACACTTGGTAAGGCATCACCCACTTCCTGAATTGCACCCAGAAGTTGAAATTACTTTCACATCCAATAAAAAAAGAGTTTATAGGAAGGCTTTTTTTCAGGGTGTGCCTGCAACCAAGTGTTACATCTGCCACCTCCCTAACCATGGATCCAGAAACAAACAGCTGCTCTGCAGAGATCCCTGCTGAAGAGTCCAGTTCTTTCTTAATTGAGACTTGTAATTAGGCTGGCTGAGGTTATGTGTATGTGGTGGTGGTGGGGATGGAGTCATGGTCATTTTTCTGTACAGGATGAACTCTAAGCATAGATATGAAAGAGGTACATGATTAGGTCACTCCATCCACCCCTCTGCCAGTGTGGGAATGTTCTCTCTCAAGTACATTCTGGACTGCAATGTCCAATCTGGCTTCAGATGACTCAGAAATTGGCTAAACATCCCTCTTTACAGTTTCTCTAAAGACAGCTCTTTGCTCAGCCTGCTGAAACTTGGAGAAGCTAAATTCAGTTTGGGTTGTGAGTCCCCATCTCCTATCACTCAGCTGCCTGTTAATTTAGCTGGCAGACTTCACAGGCTTTCCCATCTCTCAACTGAACATTTGAAAGGCAATTCTGATTCATTTCTTCCCAAACCTTTGGTGAGTGATCTGTAAAAGCAGTAAAACTGTGTAAAACAGAGCCAGTGGTGGCAAATACCTGCTGAGGGATGGGGAGCACAAGGGGAAAGGAGGACAGGGGCAGGACACACATTAGCCTGAGTGCAGAGTGAGGATTATTGCACAGGAAGTGAGATCTTGGTAATGGAGATGTGTTTACATGTTTTCTAGAGAGCTGATGGTTTTAGTTACACCTTCAACTCCTCAGTGTGAAATTTTGTATAAATGGCAAGGCAGTTTGGCCAGTGCATAAGAATGACATCACCTCAGCAGTTGAGTCTGGAGCTTAGTCATTAGGGTCAGATTAATTTAAACCACATTTATTTTTTTCAAAAGTAACCTTAATCTTTCTGCTGGCACAAGCCATTGTTTCCTGACTATTTGTAATACAATAACTTCAGGTTATTTCTTTTGCAATTGACTCAGATGCTAAAAGCTTCAGGAAAAAATCTCCTCTGAGTCCCTTGTGTAGCTGTAGATATTTACTGCTTGATGCAAGGCCAGCTGAAAACATGGCCTTGAAAAAAAAAAGAAACCCACCTCACAGTAGCACCTATAATGCATGCATTTGTTGAAAAGAAAGGTTTAACAATACAATTAGTTTAATTTAGAAATGCTGTCCTGCATCTGTCGTCTTAGATGATAATAGGAGGTGAGGGTGGTGAGACACTGCAGTGGGTTGCCCAGAGAAGCTGTGGTTGCCCCCTCCCTGGAAGCATTCAAAGCCAGGTTGGATTAGGCCTTGAGAAGCCTGGTCTAGTGGAAGGTGTCCCTGCCCATGGTAGAGGGGGTTGGAACTAGATGATCCTTAAGGTCCCTTCCAGCCCAAACCATTCCATGGATCTCTGAATCTATGCTTGTTTAGTTTAAGCTTGGAGTTTTAGGTTAGATTTTAAAATCTCCTGGAAATCCACACAGCAGGTCAGCAGGTGTGGAAAGCTCAAATCACCTTGTGGCATGGAGAAACATTGGATTTGATGTGGCTGTGTCCTTCCATGAATTCTTAGTCATTTAGAAGTGGCCTTTGGCATTGCTGTAGCTCTCAACCTGTTTAGATGATACATGCACCAGCAAAGGCACTTGTTGCATTTCCTGTCTCTAACCACAAACTTGTTGCTGCTTCCCATGGATGGTGAAAGCTGGTCCAGAGAATGTCACTAACAGCAAATGCTGCTTCTGTGTTTTGAGACCTGACTTGGTTGGCATCAGAAGACATTGGCCAGACCAAATCCTAACAGATTTCTTCAAATAAGAAAAAAAAAAAAAAAAAAAAAAGAGCTCACACCTCTCCTGGTTTACACATCTCCTCTCTGGTGGTAATATTTAGCAGGAAATGTTGCTAATGCAGTTGAAAAAAAAAACCCAAAACCCAAACAACTTAGGGAAGGTGAAAAAGTTCTACTTAAAATCTGTTTCCACATGCACTGACCCAGGGTGCTGTGTGCCTTCCCTAAAACCTTCTCTGTCCCATCTGCTCAGATACCTTCTCTTTGTGATAACCTTGCATGTTCTGTCAAACTAACAGCTGTTTGTTTTGTTTCCAGACAGGACCCAGGGCTTTGGTCTGCTCAGTTCCTTAGCAGGTGCAAACTGTAGCATTGGGTCAGAAGAAAACCAAGACACAGAAGTAAACAGTAATTCCTATTTCTTGTTTGCTCATGGTGTTTCTTGTGTTGCTCTTTCTTCTTGTCACGCTTGGTGGGGGGGTGGTGGTGAGGGTGAGGATTTTCTAACTCCTTTCTCAAGAGATGCTTCATTCATAAGCCCTGGAACATGCTGCCCAGAGAAGTGGTTGAATCATCATCCCTGGAGGGATTTAAGAGCTGTATAGATGTGGTGCTGGGGGTTTAGTGGTGGACTTGGTAGTGTTGGGTTAATGGTTGGACTTGAAGATCTGAAAGGTCTTTTCCAGCCTAAATGATTCTATGAACCACAGGCTGTTGTAAGGTATTTTAAAGGAAATATTTCTGGAATCTGAAAAATTACCTGCATTTTTCTTACAAGTCCTCCTGAGACAGTTGTTCCTAGGACCTGTCACCTGCTGCTTTACAGGACATTGCCTCGGGTGTCATAATTTTACTTGGAGATGTCCAGTTGTGTGCATAGAGTTGGGTGTTGATGACACTGACTTCCACACTCTGTAGATGTTTTACCCCAGACAACTCACTGGAGCCAAGGAAAGATGATTAAAAGCTCCATACAAGATATTGTTTGCTCTGCTTATGGTGGGGGGGTGTGGAACTAGGTGATCTTTAAGTCCTCTTCCAAGCTAAACCATTCTATGATTAACATCCCAGAGCAGTATTTTGTGCAAAGCAAACCCTATCACTTGACAGTGTTAGTTAAAAACCAACAACAAAGCCATTAGAGAAAACCTTCATGAGATACCTGTGCACAAGGTGACAAAAGTGGCTTCTCACAATACCCATGGTACAGGTTTTACACTCAGTGTAAGTCTCTGAACTCAAAGCAGGAAGCACCTGGTTTGCTGACAATTCTTTTTGTGTGCATTGTTGGATACTCTAATATCTGTTTGTTTCCTAACAGTCCAATCCGACCTCAGCAGATGGAGAAGAGTCCCAGTTAGACAGCAGAGAAGATGGAGCGAGCACCAACGGCCTACAGACTGACAGCATGGAGGGTAAGCTCTGTCTCTGCTTGGCAGGTGTGTTGGAGCAGGCACCCCTGGCTGGGCTGGGCCCTGAGTCCCAGGACCCCAGCATGGTGGGGGTTGGGAGGGGCCTCTGGAGGTCATCCAGTCCAACCCTCCGTGCTAAAGCAGGGACACCCACAGCAGGCTGACCAGGATCACAGTGTCCAGGTGGGGTTAGAATCTCTCCAAGGGAGACTCCACAACCTCTCTGGGCAGCCTGCTCCAGAGCTCCAGCACCCTCACAGAAAAGAAGTTTCTCCTTCTGTTCAGACAGAGCCTCCTGAGTTCCAGTTTGTGCCTGTTACCCCATGTCTGATTACAGGACACCACTGAGAAGAGTCTGGCCCCATCCTCTTGCCTTTCATCCTTTAGCTATTGAGAAGATCCCCTCTCAGACTGCTTTTCTCCAGGGTAAACAGCTCCAGGTCTCTCAGCCTCTCCTTGTAAGAGAGAAGCCACCAACTTCTTAGTGAAAATTGTGGCAAAAATGCATTGGCCAGAGCCACCACTCCTCACAAGACTTGTGCTCTAGACCTTTCACCAGCTTTGTTGCCTTTCTCTGGACATGCTCCAACACCTCAATGTCCTTCTTGCAGTGGGAGGCCCAAAACTGAACCCAGGACTCAAGGTGCAGTCTCACCAGTGCCCAGTACAGGGGAACAATCACCTCACACATCCTGCTGGTCACACTGTTCCTCACAGGAGCTGGGATGCTTTTGGTTTTCTTGGCCACCTTGGCACATGCTGGCTCATCTTCAGCTGGCTGTCAGTCAGCACCCCTTTGGATCAGAACAGCTTTTCCATCTGCTGCCAGAACAGACTCATTCACCTGCAAGCAACCTCTCTGCCTTTCTTTCAGACCCCACGTTAGATACAGACATTCAGGAGTTAGCCAACCTCACCACGAGAGACGGCGACCTGGAGAACTTTGAAAGGCTCTTTACAAAGCTGAAGGAAATGAAAGGTAAGGTGCTAGGGAGAGACACACTGAGCTCTGCCACCTCTTCTAACCCCTCAAAGGCATGAAACCCGTGTGTGAGTTGAGAAGCTGCTTCAAATTCCTATTCTCATTCAGGTTGATCTTTTCATTAATTTGCCCTTCACCTTGCAAGGGCTCTTGAAAGCAGTAGAGGTTGCTTGGCTGGCTGCTGTCACACTGGATTTATCCACCCTGAACCAATGCTTCAGTGTTCCAGAAAACCTAAACCAAGACTTTTTCCCCCCCTCTTTTGTCTCTGCAATTATGTTAATCTGTTTGAGATGAAATCTGCTGTGCTCAGAAAGATCACCTTGCTATGGTTTGGGAACTGCTTTTACTAAACAAGATTCCTTTTTCATGATCTTTAATTTCTTGGTAGTCCCCCCTCCAAAAAAAAAAAACCCAGCTGCAACAGGCATTTCTCTCCCTGCTCCCTCCTGAGGTTGCCAGCCTAAGTCCTCTTCTTTTCCACAGATAAAGCTGCCACATTGCCTCACGAACAAAGGAAACTACATGCAGAAAAGGTGAGGTTTTGAAATTGAGTGACTTCTGAAATGCTTAAAAATGGGATTTTTCCTTTCTGAGCTTCAGTTACGTCTCTCACAGAGCTCCTCTGTTAGGAGCAGCAAGAACAAACTACACAGTCCAAGGGAAGGCTGTCTCGTGTCTCCCAAGAGACGAAGAACAAACCTGGGAGTTTGAAACACCAGAAAAAAATCTTCCCCTTTTAGAATTCCCCTGCAGTCACCCAGGGTTTAAGCCAGCTTCCACTTCAGTCATGGAAAAGCCTTGATCTCAAGGAAAATTTAATTATGCCTTAATTAACACCAGTTTTGTACCACACACCTGCCTTCAATCTAAATTATTCCCTCCATGGTGGTGAAATGTCTTACCTTCAGAGAGGATCACCACTGCCCCTAGAATCATGGCTCCTAGATGTAGCTGCTGCTCAGTTTCTGGGGTTCATGGGTGGTAGAGACAAAGCTTTCAGTCATATGAGAGGAATTTTTCTCCCTTTCCTACCTTTTTTTCCCCATCATTAGGTGGCCAAAGCATTCTGGATGGCCATCGGCGGGGACAGAGATGAAATCGAAGGTCTCTCCTCGGATGAAGAAAACTGAGCTCTGTAGCTGCAGGCATCAGAGCAGTGCTGCAAGAGATCTTTCCCTGCAGTGAGTGTTGATTGTGAGAAGCCCCATTTAGCTTTAGTTGCTTTCTTTGGTTAAAGGATTCGCCACATCACTGTAACTAAGTAACACATTCCACACCTCCTAATGGTTCGAGTGGCTCTGACTCTTCATTTATTCTCTCTCAGAGGGTTTTGGAAGGTGGTGCATGCAGGGAGAGGAAATAATAATAATTAGTTTACCTTTTTTTTTTTTCAAATGAACATTTTTATTGTTTCCTTGTTGGAGTTTAAATAAACAAATTGACTACCAGTTAGCTCTCAACATATGGCTGGTGGTTGTTAAGTGACTACTTCGTTCTCAGCTCCACATTTCAGATGCAGGCCTGTCTGATGGGATTTTGTAGCTACAGAGCTGAATTCCCAGCTCAAACAAACCAGATTTCTAACAGCCACAAAGGAAGAGTTGCTGAACTGTGCCCTGCTGTGGGATGCTCTGCCAGGGCTGCAAGGTGGATCCTGCCCAGTGCCAAAGCTATTAAAAGTGGCCCACAGGCTTTGAATTCTGTTTGTGTGTGTGTCTCTGTGCTCCTCTAGAAAGCCAGGTGTTGTGCCACACTCCCTGCATTTCCATTAGAAACTAAATTTGGGATTAAATGCAAGAGAGATTTTGGCTGCTGTTCCTTCCAGGGGTGAAGTTCCATGCCCAGCCCTGCAGTGCTTGGCCTCCAAGGGCTGCAGAATGCACAGACCTTCTGCTGGTCAATGACGTCCTAAAGGCCGAAAGACAAAAGCTGTGATCTCAAAAACCCCACACTGATGGATTCAGCCAGCAGAACATGAGCCAATGTGTGCCCAGTTGGCCAAGAAAACCAGCAGCATCCTGGCTTGGATCAGGATTGGTGTGGCCAGCAGAACAGAACAGTGATTGTCCTCCTGTACTCAGCACTGGTGAGGCCACACACCTCGAATCGCTGGGTTCAGTTTTGGGCCCCTCACTACAAGAAGGACATTGAGGGGCTGGAGTGGGTCCAGAGAATGGCAAGGAAGCTGGTGATGGGTCTAGAGCACAAGTCTTGTTAGGAGCAGCTGAGGGACTTGGGGTTGTTCAGCCTGGAGAAAAGGAGGCTGAGAGGAGAGCACCTGGCTCCCTACAACTCCCCAAAAGGAGGTTGGAGCCAGGTGGGGGTCAGTATCTTCCCCCATCAAACAAGCAGCAGGACAAGTTACACCAGGGGAGGTTTAGGTTGGACATGAGGAACAGTTTCTTCCCCAGAAGGATTGTCAAGGCCTGTCTCAGGCTGCCCAGGGCGGTGTTGCAATCTCCATCCCTGGAGGACTTCCAAAGCTGTGGAGATACGGTGCTGAGGGAGGTGGTTTGGTGGTAATCTGGCAGTGCTGGGCTAATGGCTGGACTTGAGGATCTTAAATGTCTCTTCCAACCTAAACAACTCTATGATTCTATGATTTATTACAGACTGGTGCTCCTGTAGGTTCATTCCAAGGCACCAGAGTACAAGTCTCAAATTGCTGCTTCACTATATCAAGAGTCAGAAAAAAATTCCTTTGTCCTCAGCTGTAATGTGTTGTCATTTATGCAGGCACACAGCTGTAGATCCATTGGAGAGTCTAAACATCAAGGTAGTGAGAAAAAGAAGGCAGCAGGCAGAGGTGGAGAGGGAAAGAGAGAAATGCCACCCTGTCACCTCTTCTACTGCAGTCAACCACCAGATACAGTCAGTGGATCAGTTTCAACCTTTAAGAAAGAGAACAGAAGCCTCTAGAGCTCCCTGAAAAGACGTTGGAGTGAGGTGGGTGGTGGACCAGGCTGCCCAGGGAGGTTTTTGAGTCTCCTCTTGGAGAGATTGCAAACCCACCTGGCCATTGTGATCCCGGGCAAGCTGCTGTGGGTGCCCTCCTTTAGCAGGGAGGTAGGACTGGATGGTCTCCAGAGATCCCTTCCAACATGCTGGAATTTGGGAAATAGTTTTAATGATCTTAATGAATATTGTAATTTTAAAATCAGGTTTACCTTGCTGGCAGCTTGGGTTTTGTTCTGTGGGTTGTTGTTTGGGGTTTTTTTCTGCAGAGTCTTTGTTTGTGGCTCCAGAATTTCTTTACAAAATAGATGTGACCACAATGAATAAAAAGGGGAACTACTGGAACAGCAAACCTGAAGGTTGTTGTGTCTTTTGCTCAGTTCCTCTCTGTATCCCACAGCATTGTTTGGCAGAACAAAGAATCCTCACCTTGGCTTTAAATCCCTGTTAACAGCTTTGATGGTGTTTGCTTTCCCTGGTACTGGGACTCCAGTGCTGAACCACTCTGCAGTTAAGGTGAGGCACTGGGGCTAGATGTAATAGCTTCTCCTAGATAAAGAGGGTCCTGAACATCTAGGCAGAGAGGGATTTTAAGACACAATTCATAGAATCACAGAATGGTTTGGTTGGAAGGGACCTTAAGGACCATCTAGTTCCAATCCCTGTGCCATGGGCAGGGACACCTCCCACTAGCCCAGGTTGCTCAAGGCCTCATCTAAACTGGCCTTGACCAGCTCCATGGAGGGGCATCCCCAACCTCCTCGGGCAACCTGTTCCAGGGTCTCACTGCCCTTGCTGTAAAGAATTTCTTCCTCATCTCCAGTCTAAATCTCCCCTCTTCCAGCTTCAATCCATTGCTCCTCATCCTGTCACCACAAGCTCTTGTAAAAAGTCCCTCCCCAGCTCTCCTGTAGCCCCCTTGAGGCACTGGAAGGCTGCTCTAAGGTCTGCCTGGAGCCTTCTCTTCTCCCAGGCTGAAGAGCCCCTACTCTCCCAGCCTGTCCCCATAAGGGAGCTGCTCTGATTATGCTCCAGCCCTCTGATCATCAGTCCACAGAGAATTTGAAGCCAAATCCTCTCTTTCTCTGCAGCCACTTCAGTTTGTGGCTTTTTTGTGATTCAACTAATTGTTAGGTCATTAGAAATAAATTGGGTGTAAAATTAAACTGACAAACAAGTGTGCCACTGTTTGCTAATGAACTTCCAACTAAAGGCTACAGAAATGTTGTGTTCAATTAATTATTAAAAGGAGAAAATGTTTCTGGCATCCAAACACCAATAACATGGATCTCAAACAAAAAGGGGTCACTCCAGTAGTGCTTTGGTCTCTTCAGTGTCCCTGTGGGGTCCCTTCCAACCTGGTATTCTGTGGTTCTCCCTTGTATCAGGTGACAGAATGAGAGGAAGAGTCCTGAAAATGGATGAGGGGAAGTTTAGGTTGGAGATTAGGAACAGTTTCTTTCCTGCAAGAAGAAAGAAGAGTGGTCAGGCATTGGAACAGGCTGCCCAGGGAGGTGGTGGAGTCACCATCCCTGGAGGTGTTCAAGCAACATGTGGATGTGGCACTTCAGGACACAGCTTAATGGCCAGGGTGGCCTTAGGTTGGAATTGATCTTGGAGGGCTTTTCCAACTCAAACAATTCTATGGTAAACACCCCCAGTTAGTAGATTACAGCAAGAAAATCCCCCAAATGGTTTATATTTGTTATAAGGTGGGTGCTACGGTGTTGGACTCTGGCTCCCAACCTTGGTAGAGCTCATTGTTACTGCTTCCACCTTTCCCCTCCCTTCCTCCCTCCTTCCCCTGGCTAGTGTAGGGGAGGTTTCTGCAGAACCCCTGAGTTAGAAAGCTAGAGGCAGGGAGGAAACCTCCAGTCACCTCAAACTGTATTTTTCTCCAGCTTCCCTTTTCCATTGCAGAGAAGTTTGTGATGGTGCAGTCTGTGATCCGTTCAGGTGACAAGCAGCAGAGCTGGCAGCTCAGAGCTGCTTTACTCCATCACGCTCCAGTTTTGGCAACCCCACAAAACCTGGACGAGACCCTTTTTATTACCACATTGTTGGAAACCTGAGTGGAAAAAGTATTCTCAAAAAATCCTCGTCAGGAAAAGCAACCCAAAACCCCATAAAATATCTGAATTTCAGTGAAACTGTGGGAGGAGTGTCAGCAGTTCAGGGAATTAGATGACTGTGCCTTGGCGTGGTGAGCAGTGCTGGCTGCAGAATGCCCTCCCTGAGGCCAGCTCAGTGCTCACCTAGCTTTACTTCCCTCCTCTCCAGTATGCCAGGTGACCTCACTCCCTGCCTTCTAACAAAACAGCTGCTTCTCTGGGCACTCCATGGCACCAGCGTTACCTGAGCAGCCTAGGCCAGGGCCGTGACAATACTTTTGGGGAAGAAATTGTTCCTCATGTCCAACCTGAACCTCCCTTGGGGCAACTTGAGGCTGTTTCCTCTTGTCCTGTCTCTTACTCCTTGTGAAAAAGAGACCGACCCCTACCTGGCTCCAGCCTCTTTTCAGGGAGTCAAAGAGACACAGAAGATCTGCCCTCAGCCTCCTTTTCTCCAGGCTGAACAACCCCAGTTCCCTCAACTGCTCTCCCAAGAGCTGTTCTCCAGCCCTGCTCATCATACCTACCCCTACAGATGCTGCTGTCTGAATGACCTGTGGTTCCAAAACTCCAAATGCCTTCGCTTTGGGTCCTTAGCTGTCCTTTTCCAAGACCATTATGTTCTCAGGAGCCTCAGTTTTCAAATCCAAGTTTATTAAAACGTCCAAAATAGAACTTACAGTTTCACATATGAAATAGGAGGGCATACAGAGTACAGGCCTTTAGTAACAAAACCGTGAGTAATGCTTGACAGGCTAAAGCAGGGCGCGACACCACCGGCCGGGAACGTACAAGCTGGGGTTAAGAAGATCTAACCACTACTCAAACATGCTCATGGATACCACGGGGGACAGCTGAGTCCTGGAGTGAAGGAAGCAGGCTGCCACCTCGGGAGAGTGAGCTGGGTGCACCTCAGCAGCAGAGAGTGGTGCAGGAGACTCCTCTAGTACCCACAGACTGAAGGAAACGTAAAGATGATAGCAAAGGTTGCTGGAGTGATGTCTCTGTGAATCCTCAGCAATCTGAAGAGCACAATTTGAAGGCCCATCTGAGAACCTGGCTTGTTGCTGAGGGATGAAACAGCAACCTGCTGGAGAAGTCCTTGGTCTGTTTTATTGGCCAGGGTTTGCTGCTCAGTTCTGAGGCGAGTCTCTTGCTCTCACATCAGTAATTGCCTCATTTCTCGCAATCACCAGAAAGGAACATTGGAAAGATTTAACCCTCCGAGTCCTTAATTGCCCTTTCTGTTAAAAATTAAATATTTGGTTTACCCAAATATTCAAGAAAGACATGAACACAAAAGTATGGACAGGATAAATCCATACACTGCATTTTTAACCATTCCTCTCTATCAGCCATGATACAGTGACTAATTACTCCCCATTCCAGCTTATTTGTGACCAAATTTCATTCCACCCACCTATCCAGTACCTTGGAGACCTCTGACAGCTCTCAGATGATCTGTGATAGGGCTGAAGTCCTTCACTGAGCTGTGTTCTTCCTGCTCCTTGTGCTTTCCCAGTTAGCAGGCAGCCCAAGGGATGGATGCCAGTGCTTGAGATGGGAGTCCTGAACATTCTTCATCCTGCAAAGGAGCCCTCTGCAGGGGTCAGAGACTATGCTGATCCTTCAGGGCAGAGGAAACTCATTTTACTCTTTCTCAAAGGTTATCCTCAGCCTTTTTGTGGCCTATATGGGGAGCCAGAGCTTTGGGGGATTCAGTTTCTCCATCTTCTGCACACACACACATGCTGATTCAGTCAAATGGATTACTCCTTAGTAATTACAGCACTGGATTACTCATAAGACAAGCTTAACATGGAATACAAACTGCAATTCAGTTCAATACATTAATAATAATAATAATAAAAAACCCAAAACAACAAAATCACCACAGTCATTTAAACTCACAAGGCCATCAGTATCATCTGCCAGCAGCCAGGCCCTTGTGTATGGCTACACCAGTTAAAAAAGAGTCAAAGTTCCTGCTAGTGACTCCCTACCAGTAACAAAAAGGTTTGAAATCCTGGGAAAAGTAGCCAAGACTCCCCTCACAGTAGCAGATTTTCCAGCATGGTTGTGTAACCTAAGCTACGCCATGGCTGACTGCATACAGCTGTGCTACATATCAAAGCTACTTCATAAAGTTGCAGGAAAAATTCAAACCCAGAAGCAGTCAACTGCAGCTCTGGGCCACCGCTCCTCACAGCCACCTCCAGCTTCATGCCACCTTGTCCCTTTCCTTAGTATCCACACCAATGGTGTCACCCAGCAGGTTTCAGAGCTGACAGGGAATCAGCTTCCATCTGCACACCCACTTCAGCTGTGCAGCACAAAAGGAAGCTCAGCCACCACCTCCCTAGGATCACAGCTCTTCCCCAGCCTTTACCTTGTCATTTGCTGCAGGCTTCAGGATTTCCCATCTGGCTTTATCAGGTAACTTGAGGAACCACAAAGCTTTTATGAATTAGTGAGGAGGCAAACAAAGGGCAGGAGAGGAAATTAATACTTTAGTGGAGATAATCTCCTCAGTTTTATCTAACTGTGCTGCTCACATTTTCCATCTGAAGTGTTTTACTTAAGGGATGATGAGGGGGAGATTAACCAAAGTTTTTATGCATCATCTGAATCCTGCTTTTCAAAAGGCATCCAGTAATAACAGCCAGCAATTAATTATCCTGCACCAAGCAGAAGATACCCATCTGGTTCCTAGTGGAAATCCAGGTCCAACTCTAAGCTTGGCCCAGGGGGTGATTCTGGTTGCAAACTTCCTATTAAAGCTGTTTTTTACTCCTGGTTCCATGCAAACACCAACACACATAATAAAGTCCCTGTCACTGGGACTGAGGATGTTATTTTAGTTGCTAAGGCACAAGGCACCACAGAGTCCAACTTCCTCCATGATTAGGTGGACCACCAAAACCATTTGTTCACTAAAATAAGCAAATATGACTTAAAGACACTTGGTGGGGGGGAAACCTGGGGCCATTTTTCCCCCTCTCTCACTAGAGCAGTGAGTCAAACACTTCCACAAAGGTCAGGAGAAAGGGTTCTCTGCAGCTGTTAGAAACCTGTACCTGAAAGTTTCTGCCAAATCACCCCACAATGGCAGCCCTACTTTTGAAGTGGCTGAAATTGCTGTGATTGCATCTGTGCAGAGATCTAACCAAACCCAGACATACTGCAGAACCTAAAAACCCCCGGAACCCTCCAGCACTAGGACATGAGGCGTGTTGCACAGTGAGAGCTCCAGTCCGAACTCTGGGAGGGGATATTCCCAGGTGCCTGCATCATCCAGGAGCACATCCACCACTGAAAGCCTTCCTCAGAACTTAGAGTTCATGCACAAAATGTCCTTTCTCATTTCTGGAAGAAAACTCCCTGAAGCAGCCCTTTGCCTGCTGTAACAACCCCCAGCAGCAAGCCTCTGGGATCCTCCACTCCTGCGTCCACCAAGCAAGGGGCACCTCGCACCCTGTCTTCTTGATGCCTCAGGTCTAAAACTGGTGGTGATAAATGGAAATCTCAAAGGAACAAGCACATGGGAACAGCCTCTCTCTGCAGCCAGGCAGGTACACAGAAACTCCTGGGAACTGTTTGAAATGCTGTCACAACTCAGCACCCCACGATGGGACCAAGGTGCTCTGAAGCTGCAAACCTCACCCCAGCACTGGGCTCAGCAGGGCTGCTCCTGTTCACATCTGGGAGCATAAAGATCTGCAGGACAAAAGCCTTACCACAAGCCACTTTGAGTCCATCTGACTCTCTCCTTTCCAGAGCCACATCTAGGTTCTGTGTTTGTCTTTTGCATATGAAACAAAGGAAAGAAAACAAAGATTTCCATAGGAAACTGATTCTCACTTTCTCCCCTCCCTCTTCTAATATTTTGGCACAAACATGTGTGACATTCAACGCAGATATAAAGAAACAGATAACTGCAGAGCACTCACAAAGTTTATGAGACTTATTTGGCAACTCTGAACCATAAAAACAAGTGCTAAGGGTTGTGGGTTTTTTTTCCAGTTGTGGAAGTTGTTTGCTATGAAAGTTGCTGCAGGGAAAAAATAATAAAAAATATATATATATATATATATATATATATATGAAACAGTCTGGAGCATGTATGTTTAAAAGGAAGGTTTTATAATACAAGGAAATACACACTCTCCCAGTTTCTCCAGGCAAAAACACATCTCAGAGCATTTCAATCAGCTGGAGTAAGTTTCAGACAGAGGGGGTTTGTGTCTGAGGTGTCCTGGTTCACATGCAGCCACAGGTGACAGCGTGGGAAGATGACGTGTTAAAGGGTGTCCTGTGAAATGGCACCAAAGGCTTGTTCACTTCCATCACTCGAGCAGAGCAGGACATGAATTCACCATGCCCCTAGGATGTCAGGACTGGCAGAAACCATTCAGTGTGCTGAGAAAACAGACTCCAAACTCTCTGTGGTTAATGCAAACAGGCCGCACGCTAACGAAGGTGTAACGTGTCCAGCAACAGCTCCCCACGGGACAAAGGTCTGTCTGGGAGCACCTTGAGTCAGCAGTTGCTGCAGCAACATCAGGAGGAGCCTTCTGGCCTTTTGCTTCACATCAATCCAGTCTGGGATCATTGGAGTATCAGCTGCATCCCCCAGGCATGAAGCAAGACCCTGCCTCCGTGTCAGCAGTCCAGCATGGGAAATTCCTTCCTTTTAGGATACACTACTGGGGGAATTAGTTCTTGTCTGTGTTTTCAGTGCTTCCTCTTCCCCTGTGGATCAGGTGGATGGTGACAGGAATGCACAAGGAAGAGTCATCCAAACATCCCACAGTACCTGGCTTTTCAGAGATGCTGCAGGAGAAGAGCCTGGAGCTGTGTGAGGCAGCTGGAAACTGTCCTCTAAGTGGTGCTCACAATGGCAGGACACAGCTGGAGGCTGAGCACTGGCATCTCTGAGCTGAAACCAAGTCCAGTTTCTTATCTTCAGCTTCAAACTCTTAACTGCAGTGGCCCATAGCAGAGTAACCAAAGTGCTAAAAGTTTCAGTGGAAGTGGCTTACATGGGGATTCAGTTAAAAAACAAAATAAAACAAAGGAAAATCCACTTACTTTCTCTACTTTTTTTTAGCATTTTTTTTCCCTCATCACCTCAATAACTGGGAATTTGTTTACTATGCATTTTGCTAAGGGTTAAGCCAATTCCATTCTTCAGTCTTTATTCCCCTCTCACCTGCCCCCCAGGAGATGTTTCCTTAGGAGACACTGGAACAACGAATACTGGGGGAGCCCATTTGTGTCAGGACCTTGTCCAGCCACTGCAGAGGACCATTAAGATGCAGTTCAATCCAGCAGGGAGTACTGGTCACAGTCTGCCGCCTACAAGAGAGAAGGGGTTGAGGGAGCAGAGGAGGGAGAGAAGAAAAAAAAAAAAAACACCACATTAATGTGACTTACAAAACTTTACCCATGTGAAAAGGTTTTCCAGCTACTGAAGCATTCCTTCCTGCTTAGACAATAGTCCTGCACGTGGGGCCAAGGGAAAGTCTCTCTCTCTCCCCTGAACATGGTTGGGGTTTTGGCCTCTGCTGCCAACTTCTTTCAATCCCCTACCTTTACCCTTTACAGTTCCTATGGTCCCAAAGGAGCAGCTCACTACAGAACCTATTCAGTACTCAGATTCCTGAAAACAAGAGCATCTGATTTCCCTGAAGGGCAAGGAAGGTGTTGATCTCAACAGAATTCTGCACCTTTATTGTGCAGCTTTTGCTTCTCCCAAACGCAGTTGAGTGCTGCACTTGGGACAAACAACCCCAGGAACACTCCAGGCTTGGAACGGAGTAGCTGGAAACTGCACGGGATAAAAGGACCTGGGGGTGCTGGTGGACAGTAGCTGAACATGACCTGATGTGTGCCCAGGTGACCAAGAAGGCCACTAGCATCTTGGCCCGGGTCAACAAGAGTGCAGCCAGCAGGAGCAGGGCAGTGATTGTCCCCCTGGACTCAGCCCTGGTGAGGCCACACCTTGAATACTGGATTCACTTTTGGGCCCCTCATTACAAGAAGGATGTTGAGGTGCTGGAGCAGGTCCACAGAAGAGCAAGGCTCAAAGATCTTAGAGGTATTTTCCAACCCAAATGTAAGCAGTTTGCCAAAGAGGTGACATTCCTCTAGGACATTCTCTTTTTCCTGTATCTTTAGGTCTTAGCAGAATGTGGCAGTGATTGAGAGAGATTAGCACTGAGCCACTCACACTCCCTGCTGCAGCCCCACCAAGCCCTCTCCTCCCCACAGCCAGGGGAGGTTTGAATCCCACACCACACATGCTGTGTAGGGGGCACTCCAGCAGATCTGCATTTGATCAGCTGTCTTAAAAGCAGCAGAAATGCTGCAGAGTGAAAAACCCCAGCAGCAGAAACGTGGTGACCAACCAAGTGTTTTGAAATCCCTCACGAGTCGGCGGCTGTGGCCAGAGAGCAGAGGGGGATCCTTGCTGGGTCAGCACACACCACGCTTTGACTTTCCCCTGCCACAAAGCACCTTCCCCCTCTCCTGGCTGCTTCTCTCTTACTCTCCCTGAGGCCAGACCCCACGAAGTGTCTCCAGATGGGAAAGCAGGAAGAGATGGGGAGGAAAGAAGGGGAAGGGAGGCCAAGGCCCAGGGCAAGGGGCTCTCCCTCCTCTGCTGAGGGATGGCAGGAGTCCTGCTCTACACAGAGAGGCAGGGACAGCTGCTGTGGAGGAGGAGGATTACGAAGAGAGAGAAATAGCCTGCAGACAGCCTTGTTGTAACACCCTTGTTTCCCACAGAAGCTGTCCTTGGAAGTTGTCTGTGGGAGGGAGAAGCCCAAAGTCTGTGGGACCTGGGGAGAAACTGCTGCTGAAAATGGACCCTGTGCTCTGTGGGACTACCCTCGTGCTCCCATCACCATCCTTGCCCCTCCACGGCAGGGTAGAGAAGCAGGGCTTTGGGGTACAGCTCTGCAAGGCCTTGGCCAAGGGCTGTATCCCATTCTGTTGGTGAATCTGTACTTCTCCTCCTTTGAACTGAAAATGGAAGCAGCTCCCTGCAGGGACCCCAGCCATTCCCAGCTCAGGGGTGGCTGGCCAGAGCTGGAAGCCCAGGTTGTGCCCCAAGAGTGCATGTATAGGATGGGCTTGTCCCATTCAGCAATCTAATAGCAAGTGGTTTGCATCCAAGGGTGTCTCATGAGCTGTTTGGGTGAGAGGAGTGCAGAGCACCTCTCTTGCTCTGCTGGCTTCAAGAGAAGCACACAAACCTCTCAGATCCCAGGAAAATAAATAAAGTCCTCCTGACATCAAAGCATTCCCCTCTGCTGCCTGAAACCAGCTTTTGGGCAGCCCTTCAGCTGTCCCAGCAACACTCTACAGAAACCCACAACCTCTGGGCTGCCACACTTCTGCCCTCCATAAACCTGTCACAGCAAGCTTCACTCTGCCTTCCCACCTCAATGGACAACACTCTGCCTCCACCCAGCCTTTCAGAAAGAGACAAACCCTCAAATCTCTCCATGCCCTTAGCTTCCTCCATCAGGATCCGGCTGGGCAGAGGAGAACCTCCATGTCACAGGCTGCTTATGCACTCAGCTTCTCCCTCCTTCCTCCAACAAATCCCTGGCACACAAAAGCCCTCAACACCCCACCAAAGACTGCTCGAAAAACCAAGCAGCTCAAGCAGAAATCAGTGGAGGAGTGCTGTGGAGGCAGCTCCAGCAGTAACGTTTTCCTCTCTGAATCAGCCTGACAGATGAACGTGCTGGGAGGAGGGCAGGAGCTGTAGTATTTTGCGGCAAGGAAATGAAGGAGCGGGAGAGCAGCTCCGGCGCGGGCACAGGGTTTGGTTTCAGTGCCTCCAGGACTCTAATGAGATAGTTGACTTTCCGTAAGTCATGCTCATCTGGATCTCATTACCAGCCCTGGCTCACAGCCAGGCCTGAAATGCTCTGGCCCGGCTGCGGGGCGATTTCAAAACAAAATGGACTCCAAACATCTGGAGAAATGAAGAAAGTGGGAGAGTAACGTGCAGGGTCCAGGCTCCAGCTGATACTGCTGGAGGCAGCTGGGCAAGGGGAGCATGGGCAGACAGCCTGGGGCTCCAAGAGGCAGGGACTGCCCCCAGATCTTAACTAGAGCCACAGATGTAAAGGCTACACAGTCAAGTATTTCAAAATCACATTTGGCTTCCATCCTGGCCAGCTCTCTCTCCCATAAAACCACCTTAATTTTCCAACCCTTTTGTCTTCTCTGCCTTTCACTCCCTGCGACACTCAGGGATGTTTGCTTGCTAGGGCAGTGGAGGGACAGCAACACAAGAGTCCCTCACACTGTCTCCACTTTCCCCTTGTCAGAATGACCACATCACAGATCCCAAACATCAGACCCTCCTTTTTACCTTCAATATACAATGGGTCAAATTATCCTGTTTCTCTCACTGCCTCCAGTCACATCTAAAGGACTGCCCTGTGACAAGCACAAAGGAAAGAATGAGGAGCTTTAACTCCAACAGTTCTTCTAAAGAGAAATTTTCAAGCTCATCTGCTTTTATCTTAATTCACACAATCCCAACATAACAAGGGTTGGAAGGGATCTCTGGAGATCACCCAGTCCAACTTCTCTACTAAAGCAAGATCACCCACAGCGGCTTGCCCAGGATCACAATGTCCAGGCTGGTTTGGAATCTCTCTGGAGAGATTCCACAGCCTCTCTGGACAGCCTGCTCCAGGGCTCTGGCACCCTCAGATTCCCTTAGTCCCTGATAAAAACCACCAAACCCAACCCATATCTATTAGGAAGCACTCACACTGATCCTGACCAGAGAACAGTGTAGTCATAAAATGCCTGAACTATCAAAAAACACATCTAATATTAAGAACAAAAAAAAGTCACAGTTCCCACACAGAAATTATCTGCTGAATTTCAGTAAAGCTTCAGGGTCATACATGCTGTGACCAAACACAAATGGTTACTGAAATCACAGAATGGTTTGGGTTAGAAGAGACCTTGAAGATTATTTAGTTCCAACCCCCCTGCTATAGGCAGGGCCATCTCCCACTAGATCAGCCTGCTCAAGGCCTCACCCAGCCTGGCCTTCAACACCTCCAGGGAGGGGACATCCACAGCCTCCCTGGGCAACATGTTCCAAGTGTCTCACCACCCTGACTGTAAAGAATTCCTCCCTAATATCCAGTCTAAATCTGCCCTTCTCAGGCCTAAGTCCACCAGGTATATCACATGAGGTATGCCCTAAACAAATAGGATGGGAAAAACAAAAGATGAAATCAACATTCTCAACAGCTACAACCTGTCTGAGGAGACACAGTGCAGAGTACAGAAGCTTTATGCTTCCCAGGCTGTGAACTAGAGGAGTGGCAATGGCAAGCAAAAGCCCCCTGTGAAGTCCCACTCCAAAAGCTGACCTGTATTCTGCTCCCCAGCCCTTGACGAAGCTCATGCGGATGGTGCACATTCTGGTCAGCTGGTAGACAGCTTCGAAGCCCTGGTTGACAGACTGAGCCAAGAGAGCAGCGAATTCCTGGTTGTTAAAAATCTTCAAGTTGCATCCTGAGGAGAAGAGAACATGGCAAGAGCAAGGTTTTAGCTGGTGCACTTGAGGAACCCACTTCTTCCTGAGAATGGGAAGAAACACCCATGTGATGCTACTGGTGGATTGGTTAGACACATGAACAGGGATCAAGGTTGCCACATTTCCACAGCTCCTATGCTGGAAAGGAAGAAAATGCTGCTAAGGACAGGGAACAATAAGTGTGAAACCAAAACTGGGTTCCTCATGTGAATGTCCTTCCATCTCCTTTATTTCCATTTCCCTCACATTGTTATTTAAAAGTCCAACTACGACCGTAACACTTGATGGCAGCAATCACTGTGGGGCCTGAGAGAAAGGAAAGTGCAGGCTGAAAACAGTGACTCCCTGGTGTTGAATTTACATGGTGTCCATCAGCAGCAGAAATGGAGGAGTCCTGAAGTGAAGCCCCTCTGCCAAGCCAGAAATCAGTTATCAGGCTTAAAAAGCCTGGTAGCAGAACTAGAATTGTAGAAAGCTCTGGGTTGGAAGGGACCTCTAAAGGTCCCTGCAGACAGCAAGGCCATCCCCAACTAGAGCAGGTTGTTCACAGCCTTGTCAAGCCTGACCGTGAACATCTCCAGGGATGGTTGCCTCCCTGGGCAACCCCTTCCAGTGTTCCACCAGCCTCACAGTAAAGAACTTCTTCCTAATATCCAATCTAAATCTACCTTGCTCCAGTTTCAAGCCCAATGGCTTGTCCTATCACTACAAGCCCTTGTCAAACATCCCTCTCCAGCTTCCATGTAGACCCTTTCACATACTGGAAGACAGTTATAAGGTCTCCCTGGAGCCTTCTTTTCTGCAGGCTGAACAACCCCAACTCTCACAACCTGTCCTCACAGGAGAGGTGCTTCAGCCCTCTGACCAATTTTGTGCTCCTCCTCTGGCCCCACTTTATCAGGTCCATGTCCTTCTTGTGTTAGTCATCTCTTAAATTCAACTACCACACACAACAGAATTTTCCTTTAAAACCGGGGTTTTCCCCCAATGTTTAGTCCCAGCTAGAAGACTGAGGACAACTTCCTTAGATGGCTGGAGATACAAAAGGTGAAATACAACAACAGTCTTCATCATTTAAATGAATAAATGAAGCCAGAACTCTTGCAATAGGTGTTGCTGGGCTTGGTTTCTCCCAGATAATCATAAACAAGTTAAACTCTGCAACTTGGCACACAACCGATGTGCTTTGGGATTACACACGGGCCAAGCCTGAAAAACAACCATTTGGACTGGGATGAATTGTAGCTGGTTTTTTGTTTTGTTTTTTTTTTTTCTCTCTTCTCTAAAAAATCACTTCAGAGCCTGCTCCCTTGGGCTGGATTCATACTGTCATCTGTTTTGGGTCCAAGTGCAGAGAGCAGAGCATAACCACATGCGACAGCTCGGCAGCTGCAGAAACAACTGCCCATTTTTGTGAGCAGAACAGAGCAGAGCCCCAGAGCTGTGGGTCTTGCAGAGAGTTTGAAGGGAAGCTGGGTCAGGCAGCCTAAGGGGACAAGGGAATAAGAAAGGAGGGAGCATCAGGGTCTGGTTGAGCACAGAGAAAAGCAAAAGCAATCAGGAATGTTGATTGGGAGGAGATTACCAAGCTGTTCAGACTTCAGGACTGGATGGGAACAGATCTTCCCAGCACTGTGCCCAGGAGGAGCGGGTGTGACTTGATCTTGTAAACAAGGGAATGAAGAATCTGCTTCAGACCCAGCAAAGAGCTGAAGAGGAGTCTGAGAAGGCAGCCAAAGACTGTGGCAAAAGTGGGGAGAGCTGGAGTCCAAAAACTGTGCCTTAGAGGAAACTGCAGCGGAAATGTGGGTTGTTTATGCCTTCAGATGCTGACTCCAGCCGGGGTGGACTCTTGTGATGTGGCTGGAGAATTAAGTCATGTTTGCAACACTGGCAGCTGCTTCCTAAGCATCCGAGGAAGGAAAGCAGTTAAGATGGGCCAGAACTTGCAGTGTGTGGATTGGTTCTCAAAAGAAAGACTATCTTTATTCAAGATTATTCTAAAGGTTTGGGGTTTAAAGCCATACATACTTTGAACTGCAAAAGGGCTTCTGTGAGCCTAGCTAAGTGGCTGCATTCCCTCTGGAACGACATCCTCTCATCCTTGCTCTTCTGCATGAGTCTAACAACAAAGTATTTTCTTCCTAGATACCTGCAATAAATTCTCTTGTAATCTTTCAGCAGACTTCAGATGTACATTTGCTGTAACCACAACAAGAAGGTGCCTGCACATGTGATTTCCCTGGAATAAAACTAATCCAGAAAAGGGGGGTAAAATTTTACTACAAAGGGGAGTGAAGCTTTAGTACAAAGGGGGCTGAAGTTTTCCTACAGAGGGGGGTAAAATTTTACTACAAAGGAGGGGTGAAGTTTTACTACAGAACAGAAAAAAAAAAACCAAAATAAAACAAAACAAACCCAAAACAATTTAAAGCTGTTATGGGTGAATCTAAATTAATTAAAAAATTCTCTGGTTATCTTCTTTTACTTTACAAAAAACTGATAAGCATGACAGATAATTCCAGTACAGTAATGGATGGCTAAAACACCGCACAGCATAAGTGGCAGATTCTGCTCTCAAGTCCTGAAGTCCTGTTTCTTCTTACTTGTATGAATGTGCTGCAAACAATTGCTGGAGCTTGCTCTATCAGTGTCTGCAAGCTTTGTGTTATAAAAAATGCTCTGCTCAAGTTGCCAAGTCGCTTTAAATAGGGTAAAGGTTGGTGATCGATCGCTGTCAAGAGAAGGGAAGTCAGCAAACCCATGCCCACCTTGGGACAGAGCTCGCTTTCCATAACAAGTCCTTGTCTGCAGAAGGTGAAGCCTGTTGGGATCACAGACCGAAGGGAAACACTTGCTTACCTGGTGGAATCTTGCACACTGTTGCCGGGTGCCAGCCGTAGCGCTGGTTGCAGTTGGGAGACTGGACAAAAATGGCACTGTCGCTAAGGCACTCGGCAAAAACCTCGCCACCGATGTAGTACAGCCTCACTCCTCTTCCTACAAAACAGGCCACAGGCTGGGCTTAGCTTAGAACAACCACCTGCAGAATCTGCACGAAGAGCTGCTACAGACACAGGTGAGCTCTGCATGAAACAGCTCTCAAAGAGCGGCTAACCTATGAATGATGGCAAATGAAAACCACCCCTTTTGGTCCACTGGCTAATCCCACTAAGAATCAAAGAATCCCAGCATGGTGGGGGTTGGAAGGGACCTCTGGAGATCTTCCAGTCCAACCCCCCCTGCTAAAGCAGGGGCATCCACAGCAGTTTGACCAGGATCACAATGGCCAGGCGAGTTTGGAATCTCTCCAGAGGAGACTCCACAACCTCCCTGGGCAGCCTGCTCCAGGGCTCCAGCACCCTCACACCGAAGAAGTTTCTCCTCATGTTTAGGTGGAACCTCCTGGGTTCCGTTTTACGCCTGTTACCCCTTGTCTGATTACTGGGCACTACTGAAAAGTCTGGCCCCATCCTCTTGACACCCAGAACTGGAATAAGCTGCACAGAGAGGTTGTGAAGTCTCCCTCTCTGAAGAGATTCCAAACCCACCTGGTTACCCTGTGATCCTGGGCAACCTGCTGTGGGTGATCCTGCTTTAGCAAGGGAAACTGAACTATATGACCTCCAGAGGTCACTTCCAACCGCCACCACGCTGGGATTCTGTGTGCTGAGAAATCAAAAGCTGTACATGCAGGTCTCCACCTTCCCCCTTGCAAATGACTGATGGCGCCAAGGAAAGAGACATTACCAATGTGTCTTCTCGTGAGCTCCACCGCCGCGTTTCTGTTCACGTTAGACAGCAAGCCAAGGCAGAAGCGTTCAGAGTTGGAGGGGTCAGTGAAACCATCCACGGTCATGGAGGGCTGAGAGGCATGGAAAGTCTCTCCCACTCGTTGGTTGAGTTCATAGTAGGATATCGAGCACCAGAAGGCGGGCTCGCAGTAGGTGACAGGCTGCAGATCTGCACAAAATACAAAAGCAAATTGGATCAAAGGCTCTCAGGAGGGGAAGGGACACACACACACACACACACACACACAAAAAGTGACAGTTTTGAAATACTGTTCTGCTCCATTCCTTGGGCTCACTTTAACCACCAAACTTGAATTACTTGACAGATTTTAACAGACCGCAGCTAGAAAGTTACATCACCCCTGAAGCTTTTGGCACAGGGAAGGTTCACAAATAGTCAGAGAAATTAGTCACTTAGCAGGAGGGTGTCACTTAGCTATCTTCACCCTTGGAGAAAACTGAAAAGGTAAACTTAGCTTTGCTATGTGTCATGGTTTAACTGACACCATGAAATGTGGGATCGCTTTTGGGTAGCCAGTACCCTAAAAAGAGAAAAGGAGAGAAAAGGAAGGAAAAAAAGCCCAAACCAACTTAGAAAGAGCAGACCACAAACCTGCTTTCAGATCTTGCAGAATCACAGAATGGTAGGGATTGGAAGGGACCTCTGGAGATCATCTAGCCCAACCCCTCTGCCTAGGCAGGTTCACCTAGAGATGGTCACACAGCAACACATCCAGGCAAGTTTTTAATGTCTCCAGAGACGGCAGCCATCTCCAAGGCTCCATCACCCTTAAATTAAACAAGTTCCTCTCCCTGTTTAGATGGAATTTCTTATGTTCAAGTCTGGGTTAGCCCTTAGCCTGTCACTGGACACCACTGAAAAAAGCCTGGTCCCATCCTTTTGACAGCTACTTTTGACAGCTACCCTTTAAGTATTTATAAGCACTGATGAGATCCACCCTCAGACCCAACTCTCCCTCTGTCTTTCCTCATAAAAGAGATGTTCCAGTCCCCTCATCATCTCCAAAACTCTAATGCTGTGTGCTTACACCACTCAGCCAGCAAGTCCAGCTTTTGTTCTTACCAACTCTGTTATCATCTCTCTAGCCCTCATGAAACCAGCAGAGCTGCCTGCAATATACACCAAACTGAACATAATACTGGTATCAGAGTGATTTAAAACTTAAGATGCTTTCTTCCAGAGTACTGATCTCATACTATCAAAATAAAATCCACTTCCCATCCAACAGATGATGGCACATCTCTTTTATTTGCGTTATGGTTTGACTCAGCCTGTGGACCAAAGCTGAGCAGACCAAGGCTGAGGCAGCTTCAGGAAGACAATACTTCATACAGTGAAAGGTGAGATGCTGAAACGGCCTCACATGATTCAATTGCTTCCACTGAAGCCAGTGAGATTTCAGCAGGGGAAAGCTTAAGTCAAATATCCTTGGAAATACTGCTCTAGCTGGTGCCCAGTCCTGCTTTGCAAGCCAAGAATCTGCTGAGCAGAGGAAGCGGAAAGCAGACCAAGCTCATTGATAAGTGCTCTATTCCCCACATTCAGTGCAAGAAATAAAACCAGAAAAGAATTCCCTCCAGTCCTTCCCCCAATTTATCACTTCATCCCCTTTCAAATGGTGCTTTTAAAAGCAGAACAGAACAGCTTCCCATCTGGCCAAAGAGTTAACATCAAGCAGCAAAACCCAGCTTTTTCCACAGGCTTTCCCATCTGTTGTTCCTGCAAGACTTAGGCGAATCTGGGGCTTAAGAGATCAGCTCCAAAGAAATCAAAGGCAGGTTTTTACTATCTCAGCCTCCCCTCACACTGGAGAGAGTCTCTACAGAGGTTTGAGAGCCATTCCTCATCTGGTACCTGTGTTACTCCCATCTTTAGGAACAGGCTGGGGCAACCTGGCTTCAGCCAAAAGACATGCAGGTTTCCTCTCTGTTACTGTGGTGTTTGAGTTCCCAAAGCAGCTGATAATCAGGAGAAAACCTTTGTTTTTTGCTCTGTCACAAGCTTTGCTGACAGCAAATAAGGAATTGGATAAAAGAGCATCTGGGGAACTCTCTAATCCTTAGCAGATCTTCAAAGTCCATGAATTTTAGAGCATATGCCCATTCCCAGTTTTCTTCACTGTCTCTCTTCTTAACCATATCAGCTGAAAGAAAAATGTTCCATCACAAGCCAAGCTCAATGTTCCTGCTCTTCTCCACATATTACACCCACAGAAGAATCAGGATATATTCCTCTTGCAGCAAAGGACACAATGCTCAACATGAAAGCTAACAGAAGGCAGCTCAAGAGAAGAATTTAGCTCAATTTAAAAGCACACCTCTGGTTTTGTCACACTTTAAACTGTTTTGTAGCTTAAAGCAAGCCCCTGTAAACAGATTCACAGACTGCATCTGAGTTGGAATAGACCTTCAAAGGTCATCTTGTCCAACTCCCAATCCCAGGGACACCTCCAACAAGATCAGGCTGCCCAGGGCCACATCAAATCTGATCTTGACTGTCTCCAGGGATGGGGCCTCAACCACATCCCTGGGCAACCTGTTCCAGTATTTTATCACTTTCATTGTAATGAACTTCCTCCTCTCCTGATATGCAAAGGTGATAATGAACACATCCAGCAGACACACAAGTTTACTGTCCCCTGTATGACATATCTGGTCACTGGAAACTGCCAGTTTCCCAATCCCAGCCCCATTTCATCCATTAGCAGCAGGAATTTGTAGACATGGTGATCAGCTCTGGGCTTCACATGACTGCAGTGCAGTTTGTACAGAGGTACAGCAAATACCAGCACTAATCAAGAGTCATTTAAGGTGTGGCCACCCACTTAAGAAAACAGATTGTGTTCCACATGACTGTGCTCTTAGTCTGCAGCAAGTGCTTTTCTAATTGAAAGGCTGCTCAGCTCCAAAAAAAAACCCCAACAAATTAACTTTTGTAGATCCTTAAGTAACATCTTCAGACTGATACTATTCAAGTTAGAAAAACACCAAAAGCCTCTACTGCTCTGGATGGTTTTGTGGTCCTCTCCTTCAAAAACCACCTCCGCTTGGTAGCGAGACTCAAGGGAACTGCGGATTCCCCACCGAAGGATGTCCGGAAATTTTATTTCTGGCTTATTTGCAACTTGAGGAAAGACACAAACCAAGGAATCCTATTTTGAAGAAAAAAATCTGTCTCTAAAACATGCAACCAAGCTGCTTTCTCCTGTGATTTGTGGTCTTAGGATTTAGCTTAAGCTGTCATGGGATGGCTGAGTTTCCTCTTATGTTAGAGTTGTCCTGAATATTCCTTTTAAATTTATGGATTTACTGCTTGGGGAAAAGTAAGAGAATGTAGCTCTGCTAGAGCCAAAGAATCCTGAGGGGCTACACAATCATCTCAAACATGATGCATTAAAACCAAGCAAATCCTGCTTGAATTGCCTCTGTACAATTTCAACCTTGACTTACTCCAGCTTTGCTTTCACAAGTGTCCACTGGGGATTGGGATGCTCCCCATGCATCCTGCCTACAAGATGGAAGCCCTATCTGTTCAGCTGCAGAGGGGAAAAAATGCTGGCTGCTTTTCACTCTCTACACTGTGTGCTCTAAGCAGAAGAGTGGTTGTTACCCTAGTTTCAGTCAGTGCATTTGGGACACAATCTCATCAGAAGTTACTGACACATTACCCACCTGTGGAAGTTGTAGCCACATTCATTCTAAATCCCTCCTCAAACATAAGAAGATAAATGTGTGCACACTCCCTTCCCCTTGGTACTTTGAGAAGGGCTGCTCTGGGAAACAGCATTGCAACACAGAATCACAGAGCCTGAAGTTACTGACAGAACTGGGGTCAGTTTTGGGCCCCTCACTCCAAGAAGGACATTGAGGGGCTGCAGCACATCCAAAGAAGGGCCACAAAGCTGGTGAAGGGTCTGGAGAACAGGCTGGTGAGGAGCAGCTGAGGGAACTAGGGTTGTTCAGCCTGGAGAAAAGAAGGCTGAGAGGAGACCTTTTGGTTCTCTACAGCTCCCTGAAGGGAGGTTGGAGCCAGGGTGTGGGCTGGTCTCTAATCCCTAATAACAAGAAACAGGATGAGAGGAAACAGCCTCAAGTTGTGCCACAGGAGGTTTAGTTTGGACATTAGGAACAATTTCTTCACTGAAAGTGTGGTTAAGGTCTGGAACAGGCTACCCAGGGCAGTGGTGCAGTCACTGTCCCTGGAAGTGTTCAAACAACATCTAGAAGTGGTGCTGAGGGACATGGTTTAGCGGTGAGCTGGCAGTGCTGGGTTAATGGTTGGACTTGATGATCTTGGAGATCTTTTCCGCCCTTACTGCTTCCATGAGTCTATGACGCGAGGGTAGGGTCTGTGCTTATTTCACATACAGCTTTTGCGTCAAGTCGTTTGTGGTGCAAACACTGACAATGGATTTCCTGTGCACCAAGGGACTGCCTTGCTCCAAAAAAACAATGCACATGCAACCTCAGGCCTGGCCCTTGGCCAGCACAAACTCCCTGACTTCATCCCCAATGGCCACATCACGCTGGCAACTCTGCTCTCACTCTAGTTTTGTTCTGTATTTTCTCCAGTTCGTCTTTCAGTAATACAGAAGAGATCACTGGATATAGAATCACAGAATGGTTTGGGCTGGAAGGGACCTTAAAGACCATCTAGTTCCAACCCCCCTAAAATGGCAGGGACACCTGCTATTAGACCATGTTGCTCAGGGCCTCATCCAACTTGGCTCTGAACACTTGCAGGTTTGGAGCCTCCACAACTTCTCTGGGCAACGTGTTCCAGTGCCTCACCACCCTCATGGGGAAGGATTTCTTCCTAATGTCTGATCTCAATCCAGCTTCTTCCAGTTTGAAGCCACTACCCCTCATGGGGGTTAGACTAGATGACCCAGACCATTCTGAGATTCTGTGATCCCATCTATTTCTGCAACTTCCACTTAAAGCTTATGTGGCATAGCCCTAAAACCAGTACAATAACTGAAACCTAAGTTAGCACAGGGTTTGGACTCAAAGATCTCCAGAGGTCTCTCCCAACCCTTACCATTCTGTGATACTATGAAAATCTCACAGCTGAAGCTTGGATCAAAACTAGAATGCTACCAAATCAAATACACAAGCAGAAAGCAGATAAAAACCATCCCAGTATATCACTTTGCAACACTTTTGTGCCTGTGAATGGGAAAATGAAACTCCCCAAATTCCTTCCACCCCATATTAGTCTTACAGCTTTACTGCACCTCAAACAAACCTGGCTTCTATCATCCCAGCTGGTTTGTCTCATGCTTAG